>NC_050452.1:24365525-24461289 GCF_903995425.1 Onychomys torridus | reverse complement strand
TTTTATTTTGAGAGACAGAGAAAGAGAGAGGGAGAGACAGAGAGTAGATCAAAAGATAACATGTAAGAATCTGGTGGGTTCCAGGGATCAAACTCAGCTCCTCGGGCTTAGCAGCAATCACCTTTATCCCTAAGCCATCTACCTAGCCCCCAGCAAACCATTTGATCTTTAACTTGCCCCTTGCCTGGAATACAGGACAGGTCCTAGAGATGGAGCAGCCATCTTGTGACCTTGAAGGAATGTCTCAAGGGTGACCACTGGGGTGAGGAAGAACAGATGAAGAATGGGTTCTGCTGGCAGCACCCAACCATGGTGCACACCACACAGTGCACAAGCCCTGGGATGCCCGTGTCTGGGTTTTTATTGTATGAGATGAGCCAGGCCATTATTTGGCTGGGTTTTCAGTTACAGAAACCAAACCAACCCATAAATGGTAAAAGCCTGAGCAAGAAAGGCGTTTTAAGCTGGGGTACTACACATGGCTCAGGGGCCTGGAAAGATGGAAATTAGAAGTGAACGCTGAATTTGCGCCACCTGGGGTCAGGGAACCTGGGCCCTGGGCTTCTTCATAAGCCCATCTCTAAAACGTTCCCTTTCAAAGGGCTTTGAGCCTCAGATAGGAGTTTTCAGAGGACACGACGGATGGGTTATTAACGTGTTTGTCACCCATCCGTCTCCCTGACTAGAGTCGAGTCTCCCCGACTCGGTTTTGGCCACAGTGACAGCCTAGGCACCAAGAAAGTTGACTGGCGTGGAGGGTGCTGGGCGTTCGTGGGATGGAAGGATGGAAGGAGGGTATGCTTGCAGTTGGGGGAAAAGAGCATCACCGGAGCCAGTGTCGGGCAAGTGGGCACACCAGCTGGTGACGACTATCGGCATTATCGCCACCATTGTTTAGTCTAAGTCCATTTTAACTGGTCCATAAAACATCTCAATTGTACAGACTGATGGGAGCCTCTTGGCGTTTGGGTCCATGCACACTGCGGAACGTTCTGTTTGCTGGCACGGAGGATGGAACCTAACACCTGGAGCATGTACGGCGAGCCACAGAGCCCACCCCTTAGCGATTGTGTAACACTGAAATCAGGCCGGGCGGCGGTGGCACACGCCTTTAATCCCAGCACTGGGGAGGCAGAGGCAGGCGGATCTCTGTGAGTTCGAGGCCAGCCTGGTCTACAGAGTGAGATCCAGGACAGGCTCCAAAAAAAAAAAAAAAAAAAAAAGTACACAGAGAAACCCTGTCTCGAATAGTGTATCTATGATATGGAATGAGAGAATATGGACATTCGTGTACCACAGCATGTATGAGGAAGTCAGAGTTGGTTCTCTCTCCTCCCACTTTAGTACCGGGGATTGAACTCAGGCAGTTAGGCTTGGCAGCAAGGGCTTTTCTCCACCGAGTCACCTAGTCTGCTCACAATGCCATTCATGTTCAAAAAGGGCTCACGAGACCCTCTCTCAAATGAGGGGTATTGTATCATTTCTTCGTTCTCTCCCCACAGCAAGCATCCCGGAACTAAGAGTATCAGAGCACTTGCTCCTGATCTCCCCTTCCTCTTGAGGTGCCTTGGGCCTAAGTCTCTCTCAAATATAAACATATTTTTAGAAAGAGATTTATTTATTTATTATGTATTCAACATTCTGCCTCCATGTATGCCTGCACACCAGGAGAGGGCACCAGATCTCATTACAGATGGTTGTGAGCCATCATGTGGTTGCTGGGAATTGAACTCAGGACCTCTGGAAGAACAGCCAGTGCTCTTAACCTCTGAACCATCTCTCCAGCCCCATAAACATATTTTAAATTAGGAAAACTATTTAAAACAATATCTGTCATAATGATTTTAGAAAATAAAGAAAAAAGTTCCCTAAGTGAAGCCCCACAATTATCTTTAAAAGATTTACTAGTAAGAAAATTCAGGGGGCTGAAGAGATGGCTCAGTGGTTAAGAACACTGATTGCTCTTCCAGACGACCCGAGTTCAATTCTCAGCACCCACATGGCAGCTAGCAACTGTCTGTAACTCCAAGGTCTGACACCCTCAAACAGACATATAGGCAAAATAACAATGCACATAAAATAAAAATAAATAAATTTAAAAAAGAAAAGAAAAAAAGAAAGAAGAAAGAAGAAGAAAGAAAATTCATTCCAAAGTCCTTTTCCAGAGCTGGAGAGAAGGCTCAACACTGGATGCCAAGCCTGAGGAGCTGAGTTCGATCCCCTCAAGTTACAAGTTGTCCTCTGACCTCCACACATACTCCGTTGCATATGCACACTCACACACATGCCCATTAAACACACAAACAAATAATAAAGAGTCATTTTTTTTATGCATGCATATGTCTGTATGTGTTCTGAGATGCCATGTGCACATACAACCTGGGGTGTTGTTCCCCAGGAGCCATCCACCTCCTTTGAGACAGGTCTATCATCGGCTTGGAGCTCCCTAATTAAGCTTGATTGGTTGGCTAATGCCCTAGGGATTCTTCTGTCTCTGCCTTCTCAGTGCTGGATTAGAAGTAGGAACCACCAGGCCCAGCATTTTACTGTAGTTTTGAGACAGGGTTTTACTGTGTGGCCCTGACTGTCCTGGGACATACTCTGTAGGCCAGGCTGACCTTGAACTCAGAGATTTTCCTGCCTCTGGGTCCTGAGTGCTGGGATTAAAGGCATGTGCCACCACTGCCTGGTTTAGTCCCAGCATTTTTACGTGGATTCTGGGGACTGAATTTAGGTTGTAATTCTTGCAAGAAAACCCATTAACAACTGAGCTACCTGTTTTATTTATGATAGTTGGAAGGGTTGTAAAACAGCTTGACCACACAGTTACCATGTCAGGTTTAGAGGCCCAGACACAGCTGCCATGACATGTAGGCACCACCTGGATCCAGGAAAAGCCATAAGATGACACCACCCAGAGATCTACCCAGGGATGGCCAGGGATGGGGAAGTACCTGACATCCCAAACATTTCCAACCATTAGATAAGGTTAGACATAATGGCCAGCTGTTCCTGAATCTAGCACACACCTATTTCTCCTTTTTGATGAGATATCCCTAGACTAATGCCAGCCAATCAGCGTCCTGAAGCCTGGAAATCTCTTTACTTCAACCTCTGCTATGATAAAAACCCTACCCGACCTGAGCTGGGGGCTTCTGCTCTCACTGATGCCTTGGACAGACAGAGAGACCAAGCTGGAGCTTGAATAAAGGCTCTTTGCTTTTACATACAGGATTCAGTCTCCATGGTGGTCTTTTGGGGGTCACAGAGCTCGGTTGGGCCCTGAATTCACTATGTAGCTGAGAACTGCCTTAAATTCCTGACCTTCCAGTCTCTTCCTCCCAAATACTAGAATCGTGGGCGTTCACCACTATAGCCGGCTTCAATGGTCCTTTCAGGCCCTTTTTTATTTGTGTTCTAAGACAAGATCTGTGCAGGGCGGGTTGGCTTTAACATGTAGCCCAGGGTAGCCTCAAACTGTTGACCTTCCTGCTGGGATTACAGATATGTCGTCCTCTCCATTTTCTTTCTAGAGCTGTCTGTGTCTATCTTGTTGGTGAGATCCTAGCCATATGGCCACTTGTAGCTGCAAAAAGTGTCTTAAAGGTATGATTTCTCTTTCTAGGCATGTGCCTGTCATGGACTGAGTGGAAGTATATTGTTTTAATTTGGTAGGAAAGAAGAAAAAGATATTATGAGAAAATAGGTATCGGGAGATCTCTGGCCAGCAAGCCTGGTCCCAGGCCTGACTTTGTTATTACTGGTGGTGGGAGCTGTTTTTTGACACAGCCCCTCTTGTATCCCAGGCTGATGTTGAACTCACTATGGCAGCTGAGCTTGACCTTGAACTCTTGATCCTCCTGCTCCCAAATGCTGAGATTTCAGCCATGTGCCACCATGACTGATTCATGTGGTACTGGGAGTTGAAGCCAATCATCATGTATGCTAGACAAGCACTCTGCCAACTGAGCTGTATCCCTAGCCCCTAAATAATCTTACATTTTCTTTCTTTCTTTCTCTCTCTGTCTTAGTTAGGGTTTTTATTGCTGTGAAAAGACATCATGACCACAGCAACTCTTATAAAGAAAACATTTAATTGGGGTGGCTTGATTACAGTTTCAGAGGTTCAGTCATGGCGTTCAATCATCATCTTGGCGGAGAGCATGGCGGTATGCAGGCAGACATGGTACTGGAAAGGTAGCTGAGAGTCCTACATCTTGTAGGCAACAGGAAGTTGACTGAGACATTGAGTGTTATTCTGAGCACAGTAAACCTCAAAACCCTCCCCCACAGCGACACATTTCCTCCAACAAGGCCATGTTCACTCCAACAAAGGCACACCTGCTAATAGTGCCACTCCCTATGAGATTATGGGGGACATTAACATTCAAACTACCATCACACTTCATCCCTCTTCCCTCCCCGCCCCCCAATGCAGATGATCAAACTCAGGCCTTTGAGCATGCATGGAACTGCAGTCTCATCCTTTGGGAAGACATTTAATGTCCAAACCAGAATCTCCTTCACAAAGGCTTCCTTGTGGTTCATCTGGCTGCACTTCTTGAAGACAAGGACTGTGTATTCCATCTTCCTTCTCTTCGTATGCTCTTATCCGGCATGGGATAGATCCTAGCAAGTATCTGGGTCAAACATGAAGTATCTGTGTGTGTGTGCATGCCACAGTGTGATGTGTCACACTGTTTGGTTTGGTTTGTTTGTAGTTTCAGCATAGATAACCAGAAGAGAGAGAGAGAGAGAGAGAGAGAGAGAGAGAGAGAGAGAGAGAGAAAGAAAGAAATGATTCCATCAATAATAAAAAAAAAATCCTGGTAATTCTAGTACTTGGAAAGTAGAGGAAGGAGAATCAGGAATTCAAGGTCATCCTCAGCTGTGGCTGGAGTTTGAGACCAGTTGAACTACATGAGATACTGTTTGTTTTTTTCCAAGACAGGGTTTCTCTGTGTAGCTTTAGATCTCACTCTGTAGACCAGGCTGGCCTCGACCTCACAAAGATCCACCTGCTTCTGCCTCCCAAGTGCTGGGATTACAGGTGTGCGACACCACTGCCCGGCTGAGATCCTGTCTTTTAAAAAAAGTTGACATGATACATTTTACATTATATGCATTCTACCATTATTTCAATATTTTTTTTTCTAGAAAAGTTTGGATATTTTCCCCCTGGAAACTTAAAGTGTAAGATGCTGCTAGTTCCAGGAAATCATAGATTACTGAACCTCATAAAGCAAAATGGTTTTCATTTGTGATTAGTCTTTTGGAGATTGGATCTCACTGTGTATCCCTGACTGGCCTGGAACTTGCAGAGATCCCCCTGCCTCTCCTCCAGAATGCCGGAATTAAAGGCATTTACTACAACACCCAGAAAAAATGGTTCTCTCAAAAAAAAATTGCCGTGTGTGTGTGTGTGTGTGTGTGTGTGAGAGAGAGAGAGAGAGAGAGAGAGGAAGAGGGAGTGTGTGTGTGTGTGTGTGTATGTGTGTATGTGAGTATGTGTGTGTGTGTGAGATAGATAGATAGATAGATAGATAGATAGATAGATAGATAGACAGATAAAAAGAGAGGGAGAGAGAGTGTGTATGAGAGAGGGAGAGTGTGTGTATGTGATTGTGTGAGAATGTGTTTATGTGTGTATGCATGTGTGTGTATGTGTGAGAGTGTATAAGTGTGTGTATGTGTATGTGAGAGTATGTGTGTGAGTCTGTTTATGTGTGTGTGAGTGTGTGCACTTGTACTAGCCTGTCGACTTCTGGATGAAATTCCTACCTCCACCTTTCACCTCACATTTCAGGCATGCTGCTACATGTAGCTTTTATTTGATTCCAGGAATCAAACTCAGGGCATCAGTCTTGGTGGCAAGCATCCTTACCTACTAAGGCATCTCGCTGAAGGGCAAGTGAAAGGATCACCTTGGTTGGGTGTGTGGATTTGAGGCACTGTAGGATACTCATGTCCGAAAACAGTAGACACCTCTCATCTCAGGAGGGAGTACCTTGCATCTCTACTTCTGGCTCTCTGCTCCCAGCCTGGGGAATCCAGAGAGTCCCAGATTTCACGGTAGGTTAATGGGATGGTCTTTCTGCATGCCATGAATATGTGTTGCTATGATTAGTTAATAAAGAAGCTTCTCTTGCCTATGGTGAGTCAAGTAATAGCCAGGCAGGAAATCCAAAGGAGGACAAGAAGAGGACAGGCAGAGGAAGGGGAGATACCAGCTGCTGCCCAAGGAGCAGCAAGGTAACACCATGGCCACATGGCAATTTATAGATTAATAGAAAAGGGTTAAGTTACAAGAGCTAGCTAGCAAGAAGCTTGAGCCATAGGCCATCCAGATAGTAATTAATATAAGCCTCTGGGTGATTATTTTATAAGCAGCTGCAGGACCATGGGGCAGGGTGGGACTGTGTGGCTGAGTGGGACTGGAGAAACCTTCTGGCTACATTTGGCACCCCATGTTGGGCGCCAGATAATGGGATTATATTGCTAGCAATCCACAGAGCCAGCTTAATGATCAAAGGAATTTATTTGGAGGTTAACTCACAAGACAGAATAAAGGAATTTGTTGCAGCATCCTGGAAGAGTGAGGCATGGGCCAACGTGGTTCTTTGATAAGTTCTGCCCTGGTTCATACCAGCATCCCAAACCACAAAGTAGCAAAGAGACACAGGTTATAGGCATCCCAGGTCTTAAGGGTTCCTCAGTGGCCACACTCCAGGGACATGCATCTCAAGGTTAGAGACAGGTGTAACATCTACCTGCTACCTCACTAGGGGCAGTGCTTCAGGGTGTGGCACAGACAGCCACCAAACTACATCGGGTTACTGTCCCATCCACATTCTGCCAGCCTTGTAAGGTAAATCCTACAGACCTTCTTGATAAGGGGCCAGGCTTCAGGTGGTTGATATTAGTAGCTCTGAGATTCTTTTCAGGGTGGTGGTTCTGCCGCTAAGCTTAAAGGCAAGTTTGTTTTCTTTGCCACCTTGCTTAAAGCAACCACGTCATTTCTCTCAGACTGACCCTCTGCATGAGCTCACTAAGAGTCATTCATGCCCTTGCAGCTTAAGACCGCCATGTTCCTGGTACCCACTACAGTGCCGTTCTCTTCCTCCAAAGAGCCACTGTGGGTCTTGTCAAGTTCTGATGTCATTGAAGGTGGCGGAATGATCTTGCTGCTCTATCAGTCTCTGTATCGTTCTGCAGTCCATTCAGTTGGACTGCTCAGGACCACGCATTGGCAAGATCTCAGGCTTGTGTCACTTGCTAGCTGTGTTCAAAATTGTAACAGCAATATATAGGAAACTCAATCTACATTATAGCAATGAAATCCTCCTATGTCCAAAGCCATGGAGATATTTGTAAAATGAATTTCAAAAATTTCACCATAGGGCTGGAGAAATGGCTCAGCAGTTAAGAGCCTTTGCTGCCCTTCCTGAGGACCCAGGTTCAATTCCCTGCACCCACACGTGGCTCACAACTCCTACTCCAGTTCCAGGGACCACTCACTCTCTTCTGGCATGTGGTGTACATACATGCAGAAAAAATACCCACACATAAAATAAATAAATAAATTTAAAAATTCTACCAAGTAGGCCTGTGAGGTGGCTCCACAGGTAAAGGTGATTACACTACAAGCCTGATGACCTGAGTTTGATGCCTAGAACTCACATGGAAAATCCAGGTGTAAAGGTGCACATCTGTAATCCCAGTAAGATCAGCCACGGAGATAGGAGGGTCAGCGGGAAGCTCACTAGACAGCTGGGAAGAGACAACGAGAAAGACACCACCTAAACAAGGTTAAAGAAGGGAAGTGACTTCTTAAAGGTGTCTTCTGAGCTGGATGCTGCCTCTAATGGTGGTGCAGGCCTTTAATCCCAGCACTCCAAAAGCAGATCTCTGAGTTCAAGGCCAGCCTGGTCTGCAGAACAAGTTCCAGGACAGCCAGAACTACACAGAGAAACTGTCTCAAAAAAACAAAACAAAACAAAAAAAGAAAGAAAGGGAGGGAGGGAGGGAGGGAGGAAGGGAGGGAGGGAGAAAGGAAGGAAGGAAAGAAGGAAGGAAAAGAAAAAAGAAAGTTGTTTTCTGACATCCACACACATTCCAGGGCACACGTGTACCTACATTCATATCTACACACAGACACCACACTACACAAACACACAGAAATTGTTTAGAAGGATTCATGGACTGGAGAGGTGGCTCCGTGGTTAAGAGCGCATACTGTTTTTACAGAGGACCTGAGTTCTGTTCCCAGTAGCCATGTTGGGTGGCTCACAACCACCCAAAACTCCAGCCGCAAGAGACTCAATACTTCTGGTCTTCATAGGCGTTCATACCTACATCCGCATACCTACACATAGACACATATGCATACACATAATTAAAATGAAAAAATTTCACAAAATGGTCCAGGTTATTGGATGGGTGTAAATGAATCCGGAACCCTTGCATATGCAGTGAGAATAAGTGACCACTAGAAGGCTCTGCAGCTCTTTGCGGTACCTTTGCCAACCGCCTTGTAGAAATGATTTCCAGGGGCCAAACCACTTTAAACCAAAAGTGAGAAAATTCAGAGCAATGTTAAAAAAGAAAGAAAAGAAAAGAAAAAAGAAAGAAAAGAAAAGAAAAGAAAAAGAAAAAAATTGCGAAGGCAATTCAGAAACTCTGTTGATCTCTTCTAAGTAGTCACAGATGTTCGTGTTTGGCTTATTGATCTTAGACGCATACCCTCTCTCCAACCCATTTTCTGTTTGCTTCGAAACGTTATGGACCATGAACTCTCACAGTCTGCGGTTAGCGAGGTTTACGCTCTCCATTTGTACGAGTATTTTGTCCCAGGTGAACCAGAAGGAGGAACTGGGCATTGCATAGAAATAGCACTTCTCTCAGAGATGGGGCTTTGCCACCTGGCCATGCTGGTGGGGAAGCAGCTGGGCACCTGCAGCCTGCAGCTGCGGGGTGCAGAGGAGACATTCAAGTCTGAAGGCTGTACGGAGGAACTTCAGGGACGGGGGGGGGGGGTTTGAGTGAGAGGGGGCTCAAGGATCAAGAGCATTTTGGAAGTTTCTACTGCCGGGTACTCAGAATCTCAAACCCCAAAGAGCCTCAGGGAAAGATGCCCCAGCATCTTGCCTTGGCCAGGAGGTCCAGGAATTAGAGACTTTGGGGGAAGGGAGATATGACTCCCCCGTGCTCTCATTTCCTGTCTCCTCCCTCTGAGTACTCTGAGCCCTAAAATTAAACCGTTTTCCTCAACAGGAGCTAAGCATGCAAAATGGTTCAGTAGGCATGCGATTTGATTATTTTAATTCTAGGCTTCCATTTTCAAACTGCATTTTGTTTTTATTTAAGAAACACATACCTATAATTTGTTTTATTCGTCAAGGCAGATTTTCCAAGCTCACAACAAAACCAGCTTGCTGTGCTAGAGGGCACCTGCAAGGCCCAGGGTTCGGTCTGCAGTACCAAACAACACAGCAAAGCCAGCTTGCCTACGCCTCCCTTCCCTCAGGCTTTACGTTACCAAAAAATGTGTATGAGTGTTTTGCCTGTGTGTGTGTGTGTGCATCTCACGTGTGTCTGGTGCCATGGAGGCTGGAAGATAGGCACTGGATTCCCTGGATCTGAAGTTAACAAACAGTTGTGGTTTGCCACTGGATGCTGTATCTTGGGGATTGAACACAAGTTGTCAGGCTTGGCAGCAGGCACCTCTGGCTCATATACTACCACTCTTAGGAGGCCAATTCCGCACGTGCCTTATTGTGAGTCTTTATTCATAGCTGCAATGTGCAGCACGTGATTAAAATGTCATTCTATAACTTTCTGTTTTTATGTGATTAATAACTGCTTTTCTCTCTAACTGCTTCTCTCTCTCTCTCTCTCTCTCTCTCTCTCTCTCTCTCTCTGAGATAAGGTCTCACCAGGTAGTCTATCTTGGAACTTACTATGTAGACCATACTGGCCTCTAACTCATGGAGATCCACCTGTCTTTGCCTCTAAGTCCTGGGACTAAAGGTGTGCACCACCACAGTGGACTCTACTGCTATTTTTTACTCAACGTTTCTGAGGATCTCTTTTGTTGTTGCTGTGGGTTGAACCCAGGTTCTCACGAATGCTAAGCCTATGCTCTCCCTCTCAGGCACACTCCCGGCAAGTCTGGCTGTTTGTATAATTAATCGATGTTTATATAATTACAGTCCCCCTTTTCCATCTACATTGCCTGTTCTCTTGGCCTGTTGCACAACATCCCTGGAATGATTTTCCTGGATCTTGTCTTTGTCTCTTGTCACTTTTTAAAACAACAACAACAACAACTTCTTCTTCTTCTTCTTCTTCTTCTTCTTCTTCTTCTTCTTCTTCTTCTTCTTCTTCTTCTTCTTCTTCTTCTTCCTCCTCCTCCTCCTCCTCCTCCTCCTCCTCCTCCTCCTCTTCTTCTTCTTCTTCTTCTTCTTCTTCTTCTTTTAATGTGCATTGATGTTTTGTCTGCATATATGTCTGTGTGAGGGTGCCAGATCCCCTGGAACTGGAGTTACAGACAGTTGTGAGCTGCCAAGTGGGTGCGGGGGAATTAACTGAACCAGGACCTCTGGAAGAGCAGCCAGTGCTCTTAAATGCTGAGCCATCTCTCTACCCCCTCTCATCATTTTGATTTTTTAACAAAATTTATTTAGGGGCTGGAGAGATGGTTCAGTGGTTAAGAGAACTGGCTGCTTTTGCAGAGGACCTGGGTTTGATTCCCAGCACCCACAGGGTGGTTCACAACCATCTCTAACTCCAGTTCCGGTGGACCTGATACCTTCTTCTGGATTCCAAAGGCACCACGAATGCACACAGCACACAGACATACATGCAGGCAAAACATCCATACACATAAAATATTTATTTTTTAAAAAGATTCACTTTGCATGTATCAATGTTTTGCTTGCATATATGTATGTATGTGCCTGGTATCTGAGCAGGTACAAGAGTGCATCAGATCCTCAGGACTGGAGTTACAGACAGTTGTGAGCAGCCATGTGAGTACTGGGAATTGAATGCAGGTCCAACGAAAGAGTAGCCAGGGTTCTTAACCACTGAGCCACCGCTCCACCTGAAACATACATTTTAAAAACAGCTTTATTTAAATGTAATCAACATACCATCCAATTAGTCCATTTACAGTGTTGTTTTACGGCTTTTTGTGAGCTCATGGAGTTTTGAAACTACCCACACAGTTGATTCTTTTCAGACATTTAGTCATCCTCTAAGCTGTCACGCCCACCCCAGCCTCAGCAACCGTCCACCTTCTCTTTCTATGAATTGACTTCTTTTGGATTTCTCGTAAGGGTGAACTCATATAATATAATACTTCTCTTCGATGGCCTCTTTCCCTTGTGTGGAGTTTCATTTCTTCTCACTCCCATTGGGAACTTAACCAGGATCATTTGTGTCATAACACACATTAGTATCATATTCCATATCTTGTTTTTATTTTATTTTAGGTTTTTCGAGACAGGGTTTCTCTGTGTAGCTTTGCACCTTTCCTGGAACTCACTCTGTAGACTAGGCTGGCCTCGAACTCACAGAGATCCGCCTGCCTCTGTCTCCTGAGTGCTGGGATTAAAGGTGTGTGCCGCCACCACCACCCGGCTATATCTTGTTTTTAAAATAAAAAATTTTGAGGCAGAGTCTCATGTTTCTCAAGCTGGCCTCAAAGTCTTCATGTAGCCAAGGTTGACCCTGAATTTCTGGTCCCCTTGCCACCATTTCCCCTTTGCTGGGATTACAGGCATGTGCCCAGTTTGTGCGCTGCTGGGGATCAAACCCAGCTTCTCACCTATGTTAGGCAAGCACTCTACCACCTGAGCTACATCCCCAGCCCAAAATTTAGAAATACAAATACTATAAAATTTCCTCATCATGACCATTAAAACATTTTTGTTTGTTTGTGTATTTGTTTGTTTTGAGACAGGGTTTCTCTGTGTAGTTTTGGTGCCTGTCCTGGGATCTTGCTCTGTAGACCAGGCTGGCCTCGAACTCACAGACATCTGCCTGGCTCTGCCTCCTGAGTGCTGGGATTAAAGGCGTGCGCTGCCACCTGCCCCCCCCCCCCCCAATTCTTGTCAGACTTATTTTTTGGGCCCGTTCCTTTTGTAGTATCCTGCTTTGCCACATTCTCTGTTCCTTGGAGGAACTATATGGCATGTTTGTCATTATTGTTGTGTGGCTTTCTCATCCTCCTGGGTGACCTGTTTGTTTTTGTTTTGAGCCAGGGTTTCATGTTTCCCAGGCAACTCTCAAACTGTCATGTAGCCAAGGACGATCTTGAACTCCTGATCTTCAGGCCTCCATTTCCTCAATGCTGGGATTCCAGGCATACCTGGTTTATGCAGTGCTGGGGACCCATCCATGGTGCCAGACAAGCACTTGGCCAACTGACCTACAACCCTAGCTCCATCCATCTATCCTCAGCTCCAAGTTTTATATTCACCTTCTTCCAGACTTGGGGTCCTGCTATGATTCAGGTCTGGAGTGTCCCCCAAAGGCCCATGTGTTGAAGGTTTGGTCCCCAGCTTGGTGCTATTGGGAAGTGGTGTCACTTTTAGGGGCGGAGCCTAATTGGAGGTCTTTAGGTCATTGGGATGTGCCCTAGGAGAGGGTACTGGACCCGGGCCCTTCCTCCCCTTCCCCTTCCCTGTCCGGAGATGAACAGGTCTGTTCCCATATTCCACGGCACTGCCTAGGCCCTGCAGCACAGCAGGTGCCGTGGACAGAAAGCCTCCAACTTGAGCCAATCTCCTCTTTACAGGTTGATGACCCGGTGATGGAAAATGGACAAACACAGCCCCTAAATTGGGAGTCTCTTGGGTTTGATTATTCTAGATGTCCAATTTTTGCTTCACAAGTAAAGTTTTTGGGGGCAAAATGGCAGCTGAAATGCCACTTTTCATCAGATGACTCATCCCATTGTGTCTCTTGGTGATGACAAGACATTCTATACTACCTTGAGCCAGATTTATTAAGTGTAGCTTCACAGTTCCCGACTGAACTTGATCTTAGATGTGCAATATACATGATGCACTTACACTAAAAATACTTCCTTGAAATTCAAATGTAGCTGGATATCCTGCTTTTTATTGGATAATCTTCCACATCCTGCCTGCCTTCTTCCTTTCTCCTCCCTGCCTTCCTGCCCGCCTGCCTCTCTCTCTCCTCCCCTCCCTCCCTTGCTTGCTCCCCTTCTCCCTTCCTTCCTTTTACAGGGGCAGTGATGGAACCCAGGGTCTTGTGCATGCCAGACAATTCTCTGCCACAGTCAGGTTTCCTTATCACTTTCATTGTCTAAATGCTATGCCGGGCCCTAGGCATCAACTCAGTTCTCACAGGTCCTGCTAAGGAGGGCTGTGATATTGTCTTCATACCAGCAGGAAGGTCTTCTTGGAGGAGTTAAACAACTTTCCCAAAGGTGCCAAGTAACAAGCAGCTGAGGTGAAGCAAGGATCGAAGGAAGCCCGAGGTGGGATGAAAACGCAGGGCATCGCCTGGGAAAGCATAGCTAGAGACCAACTTACCAGAGCCCCTCCCAGGGTGGGGACACTCATCAACAGGCTCTTTCCATTCGGAGTACATGATGCTCTCACAAAGAAATTGATGCAGAAAAGCCTCATGTCCCCACAGGAGTCACGAGGCCCCTTCCTCCCCACCTTTGTACAACACATGAAGCATCAGAAAACAGTTCACCAGAGGAGTCCATTTAAATATGGACAACCTACATGTACTGAAATATCACAAGGCAGGGGGAAGGGGAGGCTGAAGGCGAGCAGGGAGGTTAAGAGCATGTATAACTCTTCTAGAGGACAATGTTGGGCAGCTCATTGCCTGTTATCCCAACTCCAGAGTACCTAAGACTCTCTCTCCTGGCCTCAGTGAGCACCAATGTAGACGAATTTCTAAACAGTCTTATTAAATAAGAAACACAGAGCCAAATACAGAGGTGCAAGTGGTAGAGATCAGAGCAATAGCCACCAACTAACCTTAGGTCACCACCTCGCCATAGCTTCCCAAGAGAGTCTCTTCCTGTCTAACCTGCCTTTATTGCCTTCCTGTTCTGCCTTCTCATTGGCTCTAAGCCCAGCTACATCACTTCCTTGCACTGCCTGTCTATACAGACCTCCTGGTCTCTATGGTTGGTCCTGGGATTAAAGGCGTGTGTCACCACGCTTGGCTGTGTCCTTGATTACACAGAGACTCTGACTGTCATGTGATTGGATTAAGGGCATGTGCCACCACTGCTTGACTTCTGTTTATGGCTTGCTATGACCTCTGATCTCCAGGTGAACTTTATTTATTAACATACAAATAAAATATCACATTTCAGCACAAATAAAATATCACCACACATCAGCATACATGTAGTGTGCATACTCGCGCGTGCAAGCGTGCGCGCGCGCGCGCGCGCACACACACACACACACACACACACACACAAATAATTTCTTAAAAAGAAATGTTCCCGAGTGGTGGTGCCATATATCTTTAATCCCAGCACTCTGGAGGCAGAGGCAGGTGGATTTCTGAGTTCGAGGCCCCCCTGGTAGCCCTAACTGGCCTGGAAATCACTACCTAGACCAGGCTGGTCTTGAATCCTGGCAATCCTCTGGCCTCTCTGGTGCTAGGATTACAGGTGTGACCATGCCTGATTTAAACAATGTTGTATTTGTTTCATTTATGCATGTGTTTTCATGTGTGTAGGTGTGTACATGCCACAGTGTGAGTGTGAAGGTCAGTAGACAAATTTAGGGGCTGGAGAGATGGCTCACAGGTTATGAGCACTAGCTGTTTTTCTAGAGGACCCAGATTCAATTCCTAGCACCCACATGATCTGATGTCTTCTCTGGCTTCCTTGGGCACAGCACATACATGGTGCAAAGACATACATTCAGACAAAACACTCATACATATAAAAAATACATAAAATATCAAAAAAAAAAAAAAGAAAGAAAGAGACATCCTCATTTTCCATCCTGTTCATTCATCACTGTGTCCTCCAGGCCAGCTGGCCCACAAGCATCTCAAGATTCTTCAGACTCAATCTAATGCATCTGGCTTTATGTGGTCATGTGGGAATCCAAACTCAGACCCTCACGCTTATGGGGCAAGTGCTTTACCATTGGGAACATCTTCTCATTCCTTAAAAAATGTTTTAAGGGGGCTGGAGAGGTGGCTCAGTGGTTAAGAGCACCAACTGCTCTTCTGGAGGACCCAGGTTCAATTCCCAGCACCCATATGGCAGCTAACAACTGTCTGTAACTCCAAGATCTGACACCCTCACATAAACATACATGCAGGCAAAACACCAATGTATATAAAATAAGAATAAATAAATTATTTTAAAAAATGTTTTAAGAAGGGGGAAAAAAGAATTAAGAGCCAGGCGGTGGTGGCCCACGTCTTTACTCCCAGCACTCGGGAGGCAGAGGCAGGTAGATCTTTGTGAGTTCGAGGCCAGCCTGGTCTACAGAGTGAGATCCAGGAAAGGCGCAAAGCTACACAGAGAAACCCTGTCACAAAAAACCCAAAAAAAAGAATTAAGGCCAGGCAGGGTGACACATGCCTTTAATTTCAGCACTCAGAAGTCAGACACAGGTGGATCTTTGTGACTTTGAGGCCAGCGTGGTCAACATAGTGAGTTTTAGTCTCGCTAGGGCTACACAGTAAGATCTGTCTCAAAACAAAGCAAACCCCACCAAACCACGTAAACAAATACAAGAGTCTACAGCCCGACATGTTGACATAAACCTCTAATCCCAGCACTTGGGGACAGAGGCAGGTTTTGAGTATCTCTGTTCCTTTCTATTGCTGTGAAGAGGCACCACCACCAAGCCAACTCAGAGAAAAAAGCATTTAATTAGGGGCTCGTGGGTTCAGAGTGAGTCCATGACCATCATGGTGGTGAGTATGGCAGCAAGCAGGCTGGCATGCAGGCCGGCACGGTAGCTGTAGCTGAGCGCTCACATCTTGGTCCACACGCATGAGGTAGAGAAAGAGAGACACGGGAACAGCACGGGCTTTTGAAACCTTAAAGCCCATCTGATGGGTGATATCACTCTGTATGCTGTGAATGTGTTGCTCTGATTGGTTGATAAATAAAATGCTGATTGGTCAGTAGCCAGGCAGGAAGTATAGGCAGGATAAGCAGACAAAGAGAATTCTGGGAAAAGGAAGGCTGAGTGAGGAGACGCCAGCCCGCTGTCCAGGGAGCAGCATGTAATGGCACACAGGTAAAGCCACAGAACACATGGTAACATATAGATGAACAGAAATGAGCTGAGTTTAAGTGTAAGAGCTAGTCAGTGGTAGGCCTGAGCTAATGGCTGAGCAGTTTTAATTAATATTAAGCCTCTGTGTGTTTACTTGGGACTGAGTGGCTGTGGACTGGGTGGGACACAGGAAAACTTCCAGCTACACCCATCCCCACTGACAAACCTCCTCCAACAAGGTCACATGTCCAATTCCTTCTCAAACAGTTCCACTAACTGAGGACCAAGCCTTCAATAGATGAGCTATGGCGGCTGTTCTCGTTCAGATCACCATAGTGAGTTTGCAGCTTGCTTTGGACAGAGATCACATAGCAACCTGACCCTCAGATCTTCAGTTATTCAGTGCTCTGTAATCACTGTCCAAAGCAAGCTTCAAGACACTGCTGTCACCCCAGGAAGGCCTTGCTCTTTGTTCCTCTTTTGAAAGACCCACCACCTTCTGATTGTTCTCACTATAGAGTAGTGCAGCTGATTCCTGAACCACATGGGCATAGATTCACAGCCTATGCCCTTTCACATCTGCCTGGTCTCCTGGGAGGTCATGTTTGCTTTTGAATTGAGCTGAAATCCACATGGCATAAAAGTAATCATTAGCCAGGTGTGGCCATCGATCCACACCTACGATATCAGTGCTTGGGAGGCAGAGGGAGGCAGAGGCCTGGAGGACCTCTAGTTCAAGGCTATAGCCTGGGCTGCATGGTGAGATTCTGCCTGGCTCAAAGAAATTCAGGGCTGGGGATGTAGCTCATTGGTAGACCCTGTGCACACAAGGCCCTGGGTTTGATCCCTGGTACCACCGCCACCAAAAGAAACCATCTTTTTGTTTGTTTGTTTTGTTTTGTTTTGTTTTTCGAGACAGGGTTTCCCTGTGTAGCTTTGCGCCTTTCCTGGAACTCACCAGGTAGCCCAGGCTGGCCTCGAACTCACAGAGATCCACCTGGCTCTGCCTTCCGAGTGCTGGGATTAAAGGCATGCGCCACCACCGCCCAGCTAAGAAACCATCTTAAGGTGTGTAGTTAATGGCACTTAGCTCACAATGTTGGGTAACCAGTGCCCCTGTCTAGCTTGAAAATAAAAGTCCACACACCCCTGCTAGGAAAGATTTTATAGGCGGCTCCAGTCTGGGACTAGACACTTGCAATGGACCCAACAGGTCCAACTAGTACAGATTTTAGCCAGAGTAGTTGACTCTTTTTGGTTGCAGGAGGCTGGGTAGAGAAAAAGCTAATAAAGCTGGAAACAATGAACTAGTTGAGCAATAACCAATTGAATGGACAAATTGGACATCTGGTAGCCAACTCGCTCATTGTCTTCTCAGCTCTGGTTTTCTCCTCCTCCCTCCCTGTCCCCCCTCTCTGTCCCTCCCTCCTTCCTTCCATCCTTTCCGTCCTGGGGATGGAACACCCCATGCCACCCCGCCCTTCCTGGCACATGCTAGTGAGCTCTCTACCACTGAGCCACATCCCCAGGTCCTGTTGCCTCCATTTTATTCTACAAAAGCTGTGGGCTGGATTCTCAGAACTGCTCTGATTCCAAGAACTGTCCAATTCATTTTGTTTTGTGCTTTGCTCAAATTCCACTGAATTTTCCCTTTGGCTCCTACAGGAAACACCCCACTTGTTAACTGGGTCTTCCCCCTCACCCCTGCCCAGCATGTGGCAACCCCGACCCTGCTTTCAGCCTAGCCCTTCCTTTTTATGGCCTGTCAATTTTCTACCTGATAAAAATTACACAAGAAGAGAGGAAACATTTAGCGCTTCAGGGCTCCCAGGAAGGAGAGTCAGACAAAAACAACATGAACTCAAGTGCTGGGTGCTTCAGCCCAGAAGAAAACATTCCCAAAGTTAATTGTGGGAAGCTGCTCTTCTCTTGGGTACAAGATCCCTCCTTGCCCCGGATTTGAAGGCTGCCCTAGTGCCATTGATGACAGCGTGTTTATTTTCTTATCAACCAAGTAAAAGTCAGAGGCCAGGTTGAAAAGAAAAGTCACCACAGGTGGCATTGACATAAAGACCAAAGTAAATGTTAACATCCTGGAAACATCAGCAGGTGTTTCAAATGCAGGAAAGGCCACCAGCCATCTGTTGAACAGCGTCTACTTGGAATTTATCTAAACAATCATAAAGTGGGCTGCTATTTCATTTTTAGGGTTTTTGTTTGTTTGTTTGTTTTGTGTTGTTTTTAGAGCTAGGGTGTCATATAGCCCAGGTTGGCCTCTACCTTGCTGTGTAGCAGGGGATAACCTTGAACTCATGATCTCTTGACTTCACTTCCCAAGTGCCTCGAGGGTGTTTATCATCACAATGGGGTTCACTCAGTGCTGAGGACTGAACCTAGGGCTTTGTGCAGGCTAGTCAAACACTCTACCAACCGAGCCTCAACTCAGCTCCAGCCCTAGCCCTCATCATAGCTAAAAGGAAAAAAGAAAGAAAAGAAGGAAGGAAGGAAAAAAGGAGAGAAAAAGGAAAAAGAAAGAGAGAAAGGAAAGGAGGAAGAAAAATGTCTGGGTCTGGAGAAATAGTTTAGTTGGGGAAGTGCTTGCCTCACAATCATGAAACTTGAATTCAGTCCTCAAAACTCATGTGCAAGTTCCAGACATAGTGCTGAGAGCTGAGAAAATAACCACTGAGCTCCTAAGAGGACCACACAGGCCACCTTATACACAAATGGTTAATTCTCACAATTACTCTTGAAAGTATCATGATGCTATGTGTGCGCGCGAGTGCTTGTGTTTTGGAGGGTTTTTGTTTGTTTATTTGTTTGTTTTTTTCAAGACAGGGCTTCTCAGTATAACGGCCCTACTTGTCCCGGAACTCCCTTTGTAGACCAGGCTGGCCTCAAACAAATAGAGATCCACCTGCCTGTGCCTCCCAAGTGCTGGGATTAAAGGCATGCGCCACCACCCCTGGCCAAAATGCCAATTTTAAAAGTTACATTTCTATTGTCTGGGGGACATGTGTATGACATGGCTTGTGTGTGGAGGTCAGAAGTCAGCTCGCAGGAGTCAGGTCTCTCCTTTCACTACCTAGGTTTTGGGAACTGAACTCAGGCTGTGATGCCTGGCAAAATTACCTTGACTTACAGAGCTGCCTCACCAGCCCACAATGCCATTAAATGGTTTTGTTTTTTGATCATTTTAGAAATACTTCCTCAACAGTAATTTCTCTCGGGCTGGGGCAATAGCTCATCAAGTAAAGCGCTTGCTCTGGAAGCGTGAAGGCCTGAATCTGAACCTCAGAACCTACATAGAGCAGGACACAATAGTCAGTGTGGCCCCAGGGCCTCGGTGTAGAGCTGGGTGGCAGAGATAAGGATCAGCTAGCCTGGCCTTAGCCTCAGTGAATAACACACCCTGTGTCCAACAACATGGAAGGTGAGAACCAATGCCCAAAGGTGTCTTCTCACCTCTGCATATGAGTACCTGTACTCACACACATCATACATACACACACACCACATGAGTGTTTTTTTTTTTTTTTTTTTAAGAAAAGATACTATCTTTGGATTATTGATGTTTGTGCAGTTTTTAGGACCAGGAAGAAAAATGCTTGGCCATCTCCTGAACCAGTGTGTGTGTTGGGTGGGGGGCGACACAGGGTCTCAAGGGTCCCCTCACATCTACACTCTGCTTTCACCACTGGGGGTGGGGGAAATAAAGGAGGCCTGGGACGGTGGGAGAGAGGAAGGGAACTAGAGTTGTCTTCCTGCCTGCTGCCTGAGGACCAGAACCGGAGCCGGTGAGGTGGCTGTCTAGAGCGGCTGAGGTTAATTCCAGGCAATCAGCTTGGCTCAGAGAATCTGAAGAGGGACAGAAGACCAGCATGGTAGAGCCAAGCCCTGGGTGGATGCCCGCATTGCAGCCGCCTCCTCCTTCCCCTCTCCCTCCTCTCCCTCCTCTTCCTCCCCCTCCTTACCTCAGTTCTATTCTACCCCAGGCCTTTCCTGGCTGACGGAGGCCTGCCTAGGTCACCTGTTTTACCTGAGTTGACGGATGGTAGATAGGAACCACATCCACAAGACGGTTCGCGTTCAGTGGACAGCCTTGCACACGCCGGGTTGTTTCCCAAACTGGAGGGAAAGTACTTGGAGGGGTTGTGTGAACTGCCCGACATTGTTCTGAAGTTCACGCTACACAGGGGTCTCAACCTACTCCATGTGTCTTGCTGTGAGTGGGTCTCTGGGGCAGGCACGTAGTCTCAGCGCGGGTTCCTGATGGGTGACTCACTCTGTGAGGTCGTCATCCTGTAAGGGTCATCCTGTGAGGCTCCTCCTGCACGGTGTGGAGTGCCTGCCATTGCATGCAGTCCCCTTGGAGACCAGAAGAGGGCGATGGACTGGAGTTACAGTTGGTGCTGTGTGAGTGCTGGGAATCAAACCTGGGTCCTCTGGAAGGGCGGCCCGCGCTCTTAACTGCTGCAGCTGTCTTCATCCCTGACTGTGCACTCTTCAAGACAAGTCTTGTACCCCATGTCAGGCCCTCAGCATACTTTTAAAGTGTTAGAAGTTCTTTTAAGTAGGGGGCAGAGCTAGGGATTGAACCCGGGGCCTTATCCACAGGAGGCAGATGCTCTGCTCCTAAACTATACCTCAGCCCTTGAAATCACTAGTAACTCTTAAGATGGACTGAGAGTTCTCAACATCCTTCTCCTGAATAAAGCTTCACTTTCTTACTGCTGTTTTGAAACAGGTCTCAAAGAAACCAGGCTGGTTTTTGTTGGTTTTAAATATGGCGCTTATTACCGTGCAAGAAAGGTCATGAGGCACGACAAAACCCAGTACCAGAGCTTTATTGGGGAGGGCAGAAGAGAGTGATCAGGCCTGTAAAACACAAGTGCGGAGGTGAGGGGGGGGGGGGCAGAAGAGAGGGGAGGAGTCTGTGACCAGCTTTTTCCGGATTTCCCTGCACATGCGCATGTGGGCTTAAGGAGCAACGCTATGCATGCGCAGATTGCGTGACCTCGCTGCACACCTCGCTGCACACGGATGTAAGAAGTAAGACCCCTTACTTGGCTACTGAACTGCGCATGTGCGGTCATGCAGCTGGAGGAGTGGCAGGATCCAAGCAGTTTTCAACTCAACTGCAAAGCCAAGGGTGACTTTGAATTTATAATTCTCCTGCCTCTACCTCTGAAGTGTTGGGATTATGGATATGTGCCAAAACACTTGGCTTTTTTCCCCCTTGAGCCAGCCTCCTTATATAATCCAGGTTGCCCTGGTCCGAAACTCACTATGTATCGAGGATGATCTTGAACTCATAGTGATCCTCCTGCCTGGGCCTCCCAAGTGCTGTGATTACAGGCCTAAGCCGTGCACCTGACTCTAAGCTTTAACTTTTAAATGTTGCCTCCTCCCCCCCCTTTTAATTTGTCTTTTGTTTTAACTGACTCTGGACTTCACCATCAGAAAAGAAAAGGGGGTTGGGAATCAAAAGAAAAGACTTGTGTGACAGTATATTCTAGAAGTCTGTGAGTACTGTCCTGGAACTCGATCTGTAGACCACGCTGGCCTCGAACTCTCGAACTCACAGAGATCAGCCTGCCTCTGCCTCCCTAGTACTGGGATTAAAGGCGTGCTCCACCATCGCCTGACTCCATGAGTGCTTTGAATTCTACTTGCCAACCCTAGGCAAGTCTTTCTGTCAGCCCTTGAGAGAAAACAGAGGTCTTGGAAAGCCAAGACAGTCATGGGTCACAGTGTGTGGGCCTGAAGGTGCTTCAACCCAGCAATTAGAGTCTACCCTGGATCTAATGATCATGCTTCCATGTCCAACTGTGGCCTCTGTAGCCTGAGAACTCACCTAGCAACCAGCTGGTACCCTCCCCTTTGGAGATGAGCAGCACACAGGGGGCTTGGTTAGTCATAGCAGAACTAGAGATGCAGCTCAGTTGGTAGGATGCTTGTCTAGCAGGCAGGAAGCACTGACTTTGATTCCCAACACAGCATCAAGCAGGTGTGGTGGCGCAGTCCTGCTATCCCTGCCACACGAGAACTTTTTTTTTCTTAAAGCAGTGCTGGACCCTCCTGAGCGCTTAGACTTTGGGCACATTCTCTTGGTCAGCTCTCTAAGCCAGGCCAAGCCTGGGAGCTGTAAGCCCTTCTGTGGCCTCCATATGCTGTTTGTTCAGCTGGGTGTGGACTCTGCCTGCTTCTGAACTTTTGTGTACTCTGCAAATGTCACCTGGGCCTCACCAGTCTATCTTTGCAACCAAAGAATGGGACCGAAGACTGAGAGGAACATTCTATTGCTTGTTTCCAGACACCCTCGCTCGGTTTTCAGTTTCTGTCTAGCGGTATGCAAAGCAAGGGCTGGTGAGGTGACTGCCTGCTTGCCGAGCACGCATGGGACCCCGGTTGGCTCCATTCCTAGACCCCAAAGCAGAGGTCATTCGAGAAGTGTTGCCACCAAAAATCAATGGGGACAGGCCCTAGTTCCTTCCATGTCCATGTAACCTGCAGGATTCTGCACAAAATCTCCAGTTGCAGGGACCCAGATTCCTTTGTGGACAGCTGGGGTGACTTGGTGTTTAACCTCTCAGAACCTCATCTTTCTCCTTTGAAAAGCGTAGGCTGCCCAGGCTGGCAACGTACCGGAGGGACAGGACTTTTGCCTGGCACGTGCATGGCTTGGCCTTGCAGGAATAACAGGAAAGAACGCCAATTGTCCACAGTGCACAGCTTGTGTTCATTTGCCTTAGACATTG
Organism: Onychomys torridus; assembly: GCF_903995425.1. NCBI lineage: Eukaryota > Metazoa > Chordata > Mammalia > Rodentia > Cricetidae > Onychomys > Onychomys torridus. The sequence goes on along the minus strand of NC_050452.1, from coordinate 24,438,275 downwards.
CTCCTAATACTGAGCTGTTTAACGCAGCCTCCTGCAGCTTCTGTGCAAATAAAGACACTTTCGAGTAAAGCTAGCAGAAACCGGGCTTCTCGTACCTCGCTGCTGTTTCCTACGAAGCCTCCTTTTCCTGGAAAAAGCTTCCAAGAACTTCTAGGAAGTAAGCAAGCCAGGGAGATATTAATCTGTAAAAACAACAGATGCCCTCTTTCTCGGGCAGTTGGGAACAAACCCACTCCTTGGTAACTCACCCCCTGTTCAACGTCCAACCCAAGCTTCCTGTTCTGAACTGGTAAACAAGGCCCCTTACTGGAAGCCTGGCTTCCAGGCCTTTGGGATTTCGTCAGCTGCTCCCTCTCCCAGGAGAACCTGTGACACCCGTCAGGCCTGCCGCCAGGTCCAGAAGGCAAGCTGCATGTTTCAAGGTCCACCTGGCCGCTCCTCTTCGGCGTTTGTAATTCAAGTGTGGCCCATTTAAAAAAGACACCTGTACTGTTGCCAAGCCAAAGGAGGCTTGGAAAGAAAACACGAGACTGAACGTCAGCAGGCTCATTGTGAAAGAGAGGAGGGAGGAAGAGGAGGGTGGGGGCTGCCATCCCTCAGAGCCTGGGGCACACAGTAGCCTTGCCTAACCCCAAAGGCCAGAGCCCCTGCAGGGATATGGGAGGGTGAGGAATTGGAGGCTGAAAGGAAGAGGTGGGGAGATTCTCTCTCTCTCTCTCTCTCTCTCTCTCTCTCTCTCTCTCTCTCTCTCTCTCTCTCACACACACACACACATGCACACATCCCTACTTCTATTCATTCATTCATTTATGGAATCTATTTATTATTGAATGTCATGAAGTCCAGGCTTAACCTCCAACTCTCTCTGTAGTGGGGGTGGCCCTTGAACCTCTGATCCCACTGACCCCACCTCCCAAGTGCTGGGACTCCAGGCACGGGCCCTATACCTGGCTACTTACCCACTTTAAAAAGGTTGCTGAGGGCTGGAGGGATAGCTCAGCCGTTAAAGGCTAGGCTCACAACCAAAAAATAAAAAGGTTGCTGAGAAACAGGAAGGCTGGGCCATGGTGGCCGGTACCTTCCTCATAATCCTAGTACTGAGGCTGAGGCAGGAGGATTATGAGTTCCAGGCAAGCCTAGGCTGCTTAGTGATTTTAAGTCCATCTTGGGCTGTAGAGCAAGACCCTCTCTACTCATGTCTCTATCCATTTGTTCTGATCTCTCTATGGTCGGAACCTTGAATGGTCTGTGAGTGAGATGAGGAAGGAGTTCATAGGCGGACACGGAGTCTCCTTGTGCTCTCTTGGGGACAGTGGCAGGTGTGGAGGTCTGTATCTGTCACTCTTTTGTCAGCTTCAAGTCACTTTTAGGACCGGATGAGCATTATTACTTCCTTCTTGAGATGTTGTCTTGGGTTCCAGATGGCATTGAGCTTCCTTACCAGGGAGAAGCCGAGCAGGAGGAAAAGTAAAGCTAAACCTATACAAACCCCTACCCATCCTCAAAGCCTACTCGAATACGCCCTTCTCTATGAAGCCTTCCTTGTAGCCTGGGAATTTGGACCTTGTTCCCAGGCTTCTCGAGGGGCCTTTAACAATCATGCTGCAAGAGAACTGGGCAGTGTCACACACTTGTGATCCCAGTTACTCTGAAGGCTGAGACAGGGGGATCACAAGTTCGGAGCCTGGTTGGACCACAGAGTGAGTCCAAGGTCTGTAACAATAGTCCTAGATGGTCTTACAATAAAGACCCAGAGCCAGATATTGGGGTAAGTGCTGAAAGGTCAGAGGGACAAAGGAAAAAACCACTAGAGAGACTTCTCACCACTACTGAATCCTCAAATCCTTAGACTGAAAGCCTCTGAGTCCTCAGCCAAAAGGGCTCTAGTTCCTTCTCCTCACGCCTTAGATGCCTTTCTCTGCCCAGCCATTCCACTTCCTTCCTAGTGCTGGGATTGATGGCACGCGTGCTTCCCAAACTGGTAGCAAAGGCATGAGATCTCAAATTCTGGGATTAAAGGTGTGTGACTCCCAAGTCCTGGGATTAAAGGCGTGTGCCACTACTGCCTGGCTCTGTTTCTCTCTGAGACTGAATCAATCTCATGTAATCCAGGGAGGTTTTGAACTCACAGATTCAGATGGATTTCTGCCTTCCAAGTGCTAGGATTAAAGGTGTGTGCCACCACTGCCTGGCCTCTATGTTTAATCTAGTGGTTTGTTCTGTCTTCTCATCCTCAGGCATTATATCACCACATTTCCCCCCTTTTTTTGTCTAAAATAATAAGAGATTATAACTAATATAAGAAAAACTATATACAATAAGGACAATAAGTATATATAATATATACAGTCAAGAATTACATTAGCAATGTCTAGTCCATTAACATTTGTCTGATTCAGAGAAAATACTCCTTCATTTATACTATTTTGGTGAGTCCGAAATGTTGTACCTAATTCACTTTCTATTGTAACTTGTATTAACAACTGAAAACTATCTTTTGATGTATTTCAAACTTACACACTTTACATCTCTTTAGTGAGTTTCTTTTCTGAATTTGTTAACAAAGAGAACTATAACTATCTAGTATTCAACTCTCTCAGAAACCCAAGAAGGAAATAATATTACCTAAGTAAACAGAAAGTGTAAACAAGCAACTTCCAAAAAATGTGAAAAATGACGGAAACAGCTGGCTGCCTGGACAGTCACCCAAGGTTCCTCCACAACGTTGGGGCATCCACCTTTGGCCTATAGGCCTAGCATGTCTGATAGACTCATCTGTGAAGCAGGATTTTTCTCAAGAGCCTTCCTATCTTGTCTTGGCAAGAACTGACAGTCCTTCCTTTTGTGTCCTGCTGGTCCAGTTTGGACAGCACACTGTCAGCAGTCAAGGCAAGGGCACTTTCTTGCTCAGTGGCTAACTTTTGCCACAAAGAAAGTAAACTCCATAAGGAGTTTCTTTGATACCCATTATCTTCTCTGAAGTAGATTGGTACTGCCAGGAGCAGACATGTCTCATTGTCATAAAAAATAAAGAAAGAAAGAATCTGTGTTATTAAAACATCTTAAATGTCATATTCTGCAGATCTCTGAAGTGTTTGAAGATGATCTGTCTATCTAAAATATATCTCTGTTTGACCTTGAAAATATACCTAACATGACTACAAGTTTGATTGTAATGACTACCAACTTTCATTTCTTTTTATTCTAATTAGTTGGTAATAATACCTTTCATGGACTAGCGGTTTGCATTATATTGTTAAATGAACTGTATAGGTACAATACCTTGAACAAGATTAGAAGTGTATGTACAGTATGTTCTAACAAAAATAATCTCAAATTTGTATTGATATACAAAATTTGCACACAATATACAAAAATCCAATCCAATATAAACTATTTAAAGCTAATAGTTGCTTTTTAAAAGTAGATTCAATGATCTACCTTTTTATCTTATCATATCCAAAGGCCAGCCTGAGTAGCTTAGCTGAGATACTTTCCTGAAAGTGTTGGTGATGTGTGTGTGTGTGTGTGTGTGTGTGTGTGTGTGTGTGTGTGTTGGTGGTGGTATAGAGGGTCGGGGGGGGCTGGGGAATGGTGTGTGTTGGTGTGTGTGGGTGAAAGTGGTCTGTGTACATGTGTTGGTGGTGGAGAGTAAGGGTGTGTGTGTGTGTGTGTGTGTGTGTGTGTGTGTGATGTGTGGTGGTGGTGGTGGAGTATGGGGGTGGAGGTGGTGTGTGTGTTGGGGACCTGGTGTGTCTCAGTGGTAGAGCATTTGTCTAGTCTGCACAAGGCCTTGGGATCAGTCCTCAGTACAGAGGGAAAGAAAAGAGCCAGGTGTGGTTGCAGCTGTTTCCTTGCTGCTGAAGGTAAAGACACATCAAAGGCCATCAGCGCTGCCGAGGGACATGACCACTGCACAGGCGACAGGAAAGACTGAGTGATAGCTACCGAGGCATTCCACTCATCCCTTCACTAGCTGCCTGGCCCCTTCCAGTAAGGATGTGCCCTTGGCTCAGGCTCTAAGACTCGGAGAGAGCATGTTCCAAACCCGGCCCACATGACCCTGTGCTGACCCCATGAGAAGGCGGTCTCGCAAAGGCTTTGATCCAGTTGCTGGCACCTCTTTCATTTGTTCTTGGGTTGTTTTGTTTGTTTGTTTGTTTTGAGACAGGGTCTCATCTGTCTTAGGGTCCCTTCAAACTTCCTCTGTAACCAAGGATGGCTTGGCAGTGGTTCCTTTCTGCCTCCACCACGCAAGCTGGGGTTAAAGTGGTTGTGCCTGTGTGTGCTTGTGTGTGCCTATGTGCTGTGTGCCTGTGTGTGCCTATGTGCCTGTGTGCCTGTGTGTGCCTATGTGTGCTTGTGTGTGCCTATGTGCCTGTGTGTGCCTATGTGCCTGTGTGTGCTTGTGTGTGCCTATGTGCCTGTGTGCCTGTGTGTGCCTATGTGCTGTGTGCCTGTGTGTGCCTATGTGCCTGTGTGTGCCTATGTGTGCTTGTGTGTGCCTATGTGCCTGTGTGTGCCTATGTGTGCTTATGTGTGCCTATGTGCCTGTGTGTGCCTATGTGCTGTGTGCCTGTGTGTGCCTATGTGCCTGTGTGCCTGTGTGTGCCTATGTGTGCTTGTGTGTGCCTATGTGCCTATGTGCCTGTGTGCCTGTGTGTGCTTCTGTGTGCCTATGTGCCTGTGTGTGCTTGTGTGTGCCTATGTGCTGTGTGCCTGTGTGTGCTTCTGTGTGCCTATGTGCCTGTGTGTGCTTCTGTGTGCTTATGTGCCTGTGTGTGTGTGTGTGTGTGTGTGTGTGTGTGTGTGTGTGTGTGCATTTCCTTCTTTCCTCTCTTTTGAGACGGCATCTCCAGGGTCTTACTCTGTAGACTAGGTTGGCCCAACACTCATAACAATTCCCCTGCCTCAGCCTCTTGAATGCTGGCTTTACAGGTGTGAAGCACCGTGCCCGGCTTGTTTGTTTTACTCTTACTTATTTTGGAGTGCTAGGTGTTAAGCCACAGTCTAGGCACAAGGTCACAGTTTAATTTTAGCTTCTTAAGATGGAGGCCTCATTGTGTAGCCCAGGCTGGCCTTCAATTCTTAGTCTCCCTCTTAACTTGGATTCCAGAGCTGGGACCATAGGGCTGCACCACCTTGCCCTCCTGGAGGTCACATTGAAAATTACAGCTTGTGTCTCCATCATTCCCAGACCTGAGCACCTCTGGGTTTGTGGCACAGAGCAGCTGTCGGAAGCCACCCACGGCCAGCCATGGTGCAATCCCAGCTCTTGCGCGGGACTGCCCTGAAGGCTGCGATCTGTGTGCTTGGCAAGTGTTTGTAAGTCCTCTGTTGGACATTTTGTTTCAGGTCACACTAATGGGGCAAATAAATGGCAGCCTGGGAACAGGAATGCCCCCACAAAGGGTGAGCAGGCGTTTGAGCCCCCATTGTGGGAAGGAGCAATGAGAGCAGAGCCACCTGGTGCGTACCTCATCTGTGCTGTGACCAATGATCAAATTTTATAGATATGGAGCTGGAGAGATGGCTCAGTGATTAAGAGCACTGGCTGCTCCTCTTAGAGGACCCGGGTCCAATTCTCAGTACACTCACAAACATCTGTAACTCCTGTTCCAGGGGATCTGACTCCTTCTGGCCTCCTTGAGCACAAGTGGCACACAGGCATGTATGCAGGCAAAACACACATACACATAAAATACAAATAAATTTAAACATTTTATAGACATATTTCTCTTTTTAAAGATTTATTTACTTATTTATTATGTATACAGTATTCTGTCTGCATGTATCCCTGTGGAACAGAAGAGAGCACCAGATCTCATTTCACGTGGTTGTCAGCCACCATGTGGTTGCTGGGAATTGAACTCAGGACCTTTGGAAGAGCAGACAGTGCTCTTAACCACTGAGCCATCTCTCCAGCCCCATGTTTCTCTTTTCAAAGAGGTAGATTCAGATGGGAGAGTTGGCTCACCGATTATGAGCACTACCATTTTCACAGAGGACCTGGGTTCCCAGCACCTACATGGTGGTTCACAAACATCTCTAACTCCAGTTTCAGGAGATCCAACACATTTTTCTGATCTCCTCAGGCTCCTGCATGCCCTTGGAGTACATGCATACACTCAGGCACACACACATACCGAATAAATAAGTAAATCTTAAAGAAGCAGGGTATGGAGGATGTATCTAAGTTGGTGGTGCTGTTCTAATATATGCAGGCCAGGGTTTCATACATAACGCTGCCCATGGGTGGTAGAGCAAGCTTGTAATTTCAGCATTCAGGAGCTGGGGGCAGGAGGGTCAGAAACTCAAGGTTATCTTCAGGACACAGTACATTCAAGGCCAGCCTGGGCAACAAGAGAGCATCTCAAAATGCAGGGGAAGAAGATAGCTTAGGAGTAAAATGTTTGCCTCACAAGCACCCATGAGAAAAGCTGGGCATGCTGGCACAAACTTGTAATCCCCAGGCTGGCGAGGCAGAGACAGGCAGAACTCTGGGCTGGCCAGCCAGCTCTAATTGCCAAGCTTCAGGCCCCAATGAGAGACCTTGTCTCATAAAAGAAGGGGAGGGGGTGTCCTGGAGAGAGGGTTCAGTAGTTAAGAGTTCTAGTTGCTCTTCCGGAGGACCTGGTTTGATTCCCAGCACCCACATGGCAGCTCACAACTATCTGTACTTCTGGCCTCTGTGGGTATCGCATGTATGTGGTACACAGACATACAGGCAGGCGAACATCAGCACTCATAAAAGTAAATGAATGAATAAGTAAATATTTTGAAGAATTGGCTATGGGATGTTCCCTCGGCCTTCTGGAAAGCGCTGTATTTCTTGGCTACCTTCTATCTACAGGATAGATGTGGAGGAGTGGAGGTACAGCAGAAGAGTACAGTGTTCTGCCCTGTGAGTACCAGGCCCTGATTCCATCTTTGGCCTCTGCCCAAGGACTAGAAAGAAAGAGGAAACCAAATACCCAAAGAGGGAGGAAAGGCTGGGACTGATGGGAGCCTGAGAAGAGGCGGGGTGCTGTCGGCAGCAGATGAGCTGCTGTTGGTGATAGCAGTAATTTACAGATTCCATGCTTTCTCTGACACACTCTGGGCTGAATGCAGTCGCTTGTGCAATCTCACTTTAGAGACAAGGAAACCAAGCTTGGAGAGAGTAAGGAACTTGTCCAAGCTTACTCAACCAGAGTATGTGGGAGGTCTGACATCCCGCCCTGTGTCTCCATTTCACAAGCCAACGCCCCACTGTTCCTGGGAATGGAAGCTGAGTGGTTTCTCTCCCAGTGCCCTCTGAAGTAAATGGAATTCTTCCTCCTCCTCCAGGCCTGAAGCTTTTCTCTCTTCTCCCGTCTCCTTTCTTCACCAAACCAGAGTTTGTTGTTTTCTAAGTTTAGAGTCCCTAGAACATTCTCAGGAAGTAAGACTCCAGTAGGATCCTGACATCCCCCAAAGGCAGCAGCATCTTTGTCTTTGGAGGTGAACTTGAGTCAGTTCTGCATCAATATGGTTAACTGGGATCAGTCAACATCCCACCAGGCCAAGTTCATGTACTTAACTAGCAGTCAGAGCCGATGCCTGGACTGGAGAAGGCTCCTGACAGAGCTCTGGGGATGGTGGGAGGTCGGCCTGGATGGCAGAGGGAGAGCATATGTCAACAATAAAGCAGGACCCGGAACAAGGCGGGAACATTGAGAACAATGGCTCAAATCCACCTCAAGTCCAATTCAATGAACAGCAGCGTCCTGTTGCTTTCTTAGTTTAGGACAAATGGATCAAAATAATGCAAGCTGACAACAGTAAGGGAAACTGAGGCTGAAGAAGAACAATTATTAGACACAAGAGTTTAACACTACCATGGGAAGCACACTGAGACCCTGTCTCAAAAACTTAAAAAGCTGCTAGGTGTGGCAGTGCACACTTTTAATTCCAGCACTTGGGAGGCAGAGGCGGAGGCAGGTGGATCTCTGTGAGTTTGAGGCGAGTCTGATTTTCATAGTGAGGGCTACACAGTGAGACCCTGTCTCAAAACAAACAAACAAACAAACAAACAAACAAACAAATTAAAAAAGTTATTACTCTCACCCAACTTTGCCTTTCTGCCTATTAAAAAATGTGTGTGTGTGTGTGTGTGTGTGTGTGTGTGTGTGTGAAAATGTGTGTGTGTGTGTGTGTGTGTGTGTGTGTGTGTGTTTTCTTGTCTGAGAATTTCATACGTTTATATAATGTGTTTGACTGAGTCTACTCCCCATTCCCTCCCTTCCAGTTCCTTGCCTATCCCACTGTGATGGTCTGAATGAGAACGGTCCCCAGAGACTCATGTATTTGAATGCCTGGTCCCAGTTGGTGGAACTGTTTGGGAAGGATCAGGAGGTGTGGCCTTGTTGGAGGAGGTGTGTTACTGGGGAGAGGGCTTTGGGGTCTTAAAAGACTTTTGAGATTCCAAGTTTCTCTCTTTGCTTCATGGTTGTGGATCAAGATATGAGCTCTCAGCTACTGCTCCAGAATCATGCCCTGCTGCCATGCTCCTCACCATAATGGTCATGGATTCTAACCCTTTGAAACTGTAAACAAGCCCCTTGTGGGCTCTTCCTCTATAAGAGTTGCCATGGTCATGGTGTTTTGTCACGGCAATAGGAAAGTAACTAAGACAACCACTGCCACTCTCCCCTCCAATTTCATGTGCTCTTCCTTTCTTTTTTTTTCTTTTCAATACCGCTGAGTATGCTTGGTGCTGCCAGTTAGTGCCCAGGTATAGGGCCATCTACTGGAGATGGGTAGCCTCTCAGGGTTGCATCCCCAGAGAAAATGGATCCTCCCTCTCCCAGTAGTCATTAATTGCCAATAGCTCCTCGGCTAGGGGTGGGACTTCATGCCCACGGTACCACTCCATGCTGGATTTTGATGTCTTGATCTCATTAATCCCTTGATCTCACAGCTGCATTGAGTTCATAGATATAACTGCCCTGCTGTGCCCTTGTAGTCACCCACTGCCTCTGACTCATACAGTCTTTCCACCCCTTTTTCCATGATGATCTCTGAGCCTTGGGAGGACTGGGTATGATATAGAAGTCCCATTTAGGGATGGGTACTCTTTAGTCTTTTGTCCTCTGCACATGAGCCAACTGTGGCTCTTTGTGTAATTGACATAGATTGCAAAAAGAAGCTTCTCTCACGCAGGCTGGGATATGCACTGACCTTGGGTAAAAGGATGAGTCTTTCGGAGCCAATTTACTATGTTCTATGTCTGTTAAGCAGAATAATGGTGGGAGGGTTTCCCCTAGGGGCTATACCTCTCTAGCCACAGGCTCTTGGGCTCAATATCAGTGTCAGACACGGCTTCCTTCTTGTGGAGTGGATCTTAAATTCAATCAGAAAGTGGTTAGTTACTCTCGTAACATTTCCTTAGCGGGCATAGCTTGCCATGCTGGTCATTATTGCAGTTTTCAGGGTTCCCAGCTGCACAAGATTGGTGATTTCTTCTCCAGGAGCATGCCCAGCATCTTCCAGTGCATGAAAGCTAGCCAGCCAGCAGGGACGAAGCTTCCAGATTTGCACCGACTTGATTTCTCCAGAGATAGGTTCTCTGAAACTCTCTCTATAGACCAGACTGGCCTTGAACTCAGAGATCATCTACCTCTACCTCCTGAGTGCTGGGATTAAAGGCCTGTGACTTAAATTGTGTGTGTGTGTGTGTGTGTGTGTGTGTGTGTATACCATGTAGAACTCAGAGTAACTAACTTGCTGAAGTTGGTTCTGTCTTTCCACCAGGTCCCTGTGGGTCTTGGGTGTGGAACTCAAGTCATAAGGCTTGGGAGAGAGAGCTCCTGCTCACTGAGCCACCCTGGTCCATCCCTCTGCCTACTAGCCAGCTCCTCTCCATTCTAGCTTCACAATTGTTGTTTTGATCAAATAAAAAAAAATCAAATTAGGTTTTTCCATTTTATCTGTAGTGTACCTACAGGTATGTAGGTGGGTATGTGCCTTATCCTCCTGAAGGACATTGAATCCCTTGATTCTGGAGTTACAGGTGGGATGGCTGTGAACCACCATGTGGGTACTGGGACTCCAACCTGGGTTCTCTGCAAGAGCAACAAGTGCTCTTAACCACAGAGCCATCTCTCTAGACCTTTTTGGGTAAAATATAAATAATATCACAACAAAAGATTTAAGAAATTTTAAAGTCAGAAGAGTGATTTTTATTTCTTCCTAGTGATAAAGGAGGCCCATCCATGATTGTTAAACTTCTTTCAAGAAAATAAAACTAGTTTCTCTTGATGCTTTTGAACCTTAGAGTCCAGAATACTTAGGGACAATGGATAGCTTGTGATTTAAAAAAAAAAAAAAAAAAAAAAAAAAAGATAAAAAATCAAATCTGGAGCCCTTCTTCTCCTTCTTCTTCTTCTTCTTCTTCTTCTTCTTCTTCTTCTTCTTCTTCTTCTTCTTCTTCTTCTTCTTCTTCTTCTTCTTCTCCTCCTCCTCCTCCTCCTCCTCCTCCTCCTCCTCCTTTTTCCGAGATGGTTTCTCTGTGTAGCTTTGTGCCTGTCCTGGACTAGCTCTGTAGACCGGGCTAGCCTCTGCCTCCCAAGTGCTGGGATTACAGGTGTGCACCACCACCACCTGGCTTTGTGCAGGCGGCAGCATGTGACACCGTCTTTTTCTTTAACTGCTCTTCCAGCCCCTGTACAATTGACTGGGTAAACCAATTGTAGCATTCTGCAAACCCAACCTCCCGAAGGAGGGTTGAGGTTCTTGGAACCCTTAAATACACAAGTAAACTTCAGGAAGTAATGCAACTCTTTTCCGAAAGAGGCCAGTGGTCACAGTTGAAGGAAACGCTTACGCCGTGACCCAGGACTTCCTGCACACACACACACACACACACACACACACACACACACACGCACGCACGCACGCACGCACGCAGGATCTCAAAGAAGTTCAAACGGCTCAAGAATGGACAGCCGTCTGATATACCAGGAGTGTAGCTCAGTGAGAGTACTTGCCTCACCTGGGAGAGACTCTGGCTTCTATCTCCAGCCCTGCAAAGGAAAAAAAAAAAAATGAAATGAAGATGAAGCAGGCTAGAAAGGCGGAGAATGTAAGGAGTCTGAGAAGAAGGAACCGCTTGCCCTGGGATCTGGTTTGCGTTTCCCAATGACCGAGAGGACCTCAACACAACTGGCCAAACCAAGATTGCCTGCAGAGACAGTGCGTGCTTTCCTAAGGACATCAAACAAGAACGCTGTAAACACGAAATGAATGTGCAGATGTGCTTACTCAGGACCGGAAGTTCCTGACTTTGAATTCCACTGTGTTAGTATTCCTCATTAGTTCACCTCATAAAACCAGTTACCTTACAATTTTATTTAAAAAAAAAACAAACCAAAAAACCAACCTGGGCTAGCAAGATGGCTCAGTGGGTGAAGGTGCTTGTCACCAAGCCTGACGACCTGAGTTTAATTCCCTGGACCTACAGGGTGGAAGGAAAAAGATGAGGTTGTCCTCCTGACCTCCACACTTTAACCCGGTATACTCTCCAGCACACAACTATCTGAACAAATACATGCGATACATTTTTAAAAGAAATATTGACCATAAGAGAAAATAAAAAAAAACCTCAAGCTAATATATTTTACTTACCATTATTTTCTGAGATAGAGTCTCACTATGTGGGGTCCTGGCTGTCTTGGAACTTACTTTGTAGACCAGGCTGGCCTTGAACTCACAGAGATTCATCTGCCTCTGCCTTCCGAGTGCTGGGATCTAAGGCGTGCGCCACCACCACCTGGCTCAGTGTAGTGTTTTTGTTGTTATTGTTGTTGTTTGCTGGAAAATGCAAAGCAAAGCGCTCAGGAAAACATGATATCAAGCAGCTTGAATTTTATTCCCTTTCTACAGAACCATTTCTACACCTAGTTAGCTGGTAATCAGGGACATGTAGGCCTGAGCTAGAGGCAGCTCCTACCTTCAAAGTGCTTGTAGTCTGCTTTGGGGGTGCAGACAGGCCAGCTGGAGCTTTAGGAACAGGGGGTGCAGTCTAGAGAGATGCTTGGCTTGGGTTCAGAGTCCTGAGTCTCAGGGAGGGGACATGTTGGCAGGTTTGAAGCCATTTGGTCATGTCTGAAGACAATTTTGGTTGTCACAACTGGGAATGGACATGCTTTTGGGATTTTGTAGGTGGAGACCCCAGGCATACCGTTAAATACCTGTGAGGCAGAAAACACAGGACGGCCACCCCCTACCACAAAATTGTCTAGCTTCAAATATCAATAATTCTAAGGTAGAAACACTGACTTAAACAGAAAGAGGAAACGGGATTTGTGAGCAAAACAAAAGGGAAGGAGTGGGTGGGAAGATGGCTCAGCTGCTGAAGTGTTACCACATGAGCACGAGGACCCCACTTTAGATCTCCAGCACCCGTGTAAAATCTAGGCTCGCTGGCACACACCTGTATGCACTGGGGAGGAGGAGGAGGAAGGGTCCCTAGGATTGCTGGTGAGCAGTCTAGCCACAGTATGTCAGTGAGAGACCCTGAGTCTAAAAATAAGGTGGAGAGTGATAGACGAGACCAGATGCCAGCCCCTGGCCTTCCAACATATACTCCTGTACACATGTGAAACCACACACATACACACACACACACCACCCACACACACACCACACAATACACACACCATCACACACACACACACACCACACATACACACATACACACACACACACACACACACCACACATACACACATACACACACACACACACACACACATACACACACGAATGCATACACAGATAAAACCACACAAACACACTAAACACCACACACACATATATACAGACATCACACACATATGGTACCACATACACATACACACACACCATCACACACACACACACACACACACACACCACACATACACACACACACACAAAACACCACAAACACATATATACAGACATCACACACATATGCTACCACATACACATACATACACACACACCATCACACACACACACCACACATATACACACACACTATCATATATACTACCACACACATACACACACCATCACACACACACACACACACACACACACACACACACACAGACATTTGAATGCATACATGCATGAAACCCCACACACACTTGAGTACATACATACATGAAACCACACCCACACAATACCACAGCCATACAAAACACCACCCACAGAGAGACACACATACAGATACGGACAGACAGACAGACAGACAGACACACACACACACACACACACACACACACACATACACACAAGTGTCTTGGAACACGACAGGGCTGCAGCTGAGACATAAATGGGAAAAGTCGTCAGTAGTTCTAAGATGATTATTTTTTTCTCTTTCTAAGATGATTGTTTTTTCTCTTTCTTCTCACCCACAAGAGTTAGTCCTGCTGAATGACTCATCTCCTTTCCTGGTATCAGAAAACAGGCTACTGTCTCAGGCCACCTACTTTCAGATGGCCTGCTTAGGTGTAGTTCCTCTCAGGGCTGGTGACCCACCCATGAGAACAACAAAGACGCAGTGTTCAGAGAAGCCATCATGGGCAGTGTGGAAAACAAGGACTTGTGTTTTATGGCATGTCACGAGAACCCAGCTTCCCTGGTATTTACAGTTCTTACGTAACCGCTCATGTGGGAGTACTCAGTCCTTGGTGGATGGCCATGCTATGAAGCCATGAGGCATCCAGGCTCCCTCTCACATCTTTAACATGCATGAACTTTCTTTCCTCACACTTGCAAAATGGCTGCTGAACCCTCTCAATTTATGGAACTAGGTCAACATTCGAGGCAGGATGGAAAGGAAAGGAGGTGAAGCCAATAGGCAAGAGGTGAAAGGCTCCCGGTAAAAGTCCTTGTCACTGAATAAACTTCCTGGAATCCTCTGCTTCTGAACTTCCACTGACACATTGACTCAAACTGTACTACTCAGCTATCTTCAGTTTCACAGGAATCTGGAAGTTGGGTGTTTTCAAATAGGCTCCCTGAACAAAATAGATTTGGCTGTAAGACAGGAAAGTAGAATAGATTCTCCACTGACTACTGAGAATGCTGTCAGGATGCTGTAGAGCCAGCATATCCAGCGTTTTGTGTCCATGATGAGTCAGCCTGAGGCTGAGCTCTGCCTTCACGAGAACAGTATTATGCATCAGTCTTCCGGGTGATTAAAAGAATGTTCTATCATTTAGAGTATATTGTAGGCTGGGCATGGTGGAACATGCCTGAAATCCCAGCCCTGGCAAGCAAAGACAAAAGGATCGTCAATTTGAGGCCAGTGACAGTATGAACCTCAAAGAAATGAATGAATGAAAGGAAAAGGGAAGGAAGGAAGACTCTTTTAGGAAATCTGGTAGGTCAATCATCATCCAACAGGCTAGAATGGAGGTTGGTGGTTGAGTGTGTGCTTAGTATGTGCATGGCCCTGGGTTGGTGCCCAAGCACCACCACAATGATGATGATGATGGTGATGATGGTGGTGGTGTGTGATGATGATGATGGTGGTGGTGATGATGATGATGGTGGTGGTGATGATGATGATGGTGGTGGTGGTGGTGATGATGATGATGATGGTGGTGGTGATGATGATGATGATGGTGATGATGGTGGTGTTGATGATGATGATGGTGGTGGTGGTGATGGTGGTGGTGGTGTTGATGATGATGGTGGTGGTGATGATGATGATAATGGTGGTGGTGGTGATGATGATGATGATGATGATGATGATGCAATCACTCAAAACTATTAATTCCCTACTGGATGAGGGGTTGCAAGCCTGCAGTTCTAACATTTTAGGAGGTTGAGGCAGAAGTCAGCTTTGAGAGCAGACTAAACAATACAGCAAGCTGTCATCTCCAAACAAAACAACTCCTTTCCCCCCAAACTTGGTGTTTATTGGATGCCTAGGGGCACTTGGTACTACAATTATATATAATATATAATAAACTCTCTTCTAAGAAGAAACTATAATTCATCCACTTTTTATTCTCCTTTTAACTTTGTTTTATTTACTATTAGTGTGTGTGTGGATGTGTGAGTGTGTGTGATGGGGTACACTGTTTCGTGTGTACAGATCAGAGTACAACTTTGTGGAGTCAGTTCTTAAGTCTTTCCTTTTTCTGTGGGTTCCAAGGATCAGACTGGGGTCATCAGGAATGCATGGCAATCACCTCTATCTACTAAGCCCGTTTTTTGTTTTGTTTGTTTTGTTTTGTTTTGTTTTGTTTTTGAGTCAGGGTTTCTCTGTGTAGCTCTGGCTGTCCTGGAACTCACTCTGTAGACCAAGCTGGCCTCAAACTCAGCGATCTGCCTGCCTCTGCCTCCCGAGTGCTGGGATTAAAGTTATGTGCCACCACTGCCTGGATTTTTTTTTTTTTTTTTAACACAAGGTCTCATTTAGCCCAGACTGGCTTTGAAGTCATAATATATCAAGGATGGCCTTGAACTCCTGATCTTGCTGCCTCCACCTCCTGATCACTAGGATTGTAGGCATTGTGCCATCACACCATAGTATTCATGTTTGTTTTCTTTTTTATTTTCATTTTATGTGTATGAATGTTTTGTCCTCATGTATGTCTGGGCACCACTGGGGTGCCCGGTACCAGTGGAAGACAGAAGATGGTCTCAGATCCTCTGACAATGGGGTTAAAGACAGTTATGAGCTGCCATGTGGGTGCCGGGAATCAAACCCAGGTCCTCTGGAAGAGCAGCCAGTGCTCTTAACTGCTGAGCCATAGCTCCAAGTCTCACACTTACTTTAAAATATCGATGCATTTGGATTTATGTTTACTAATTTATTTCATGTTTCTAGTTATTCATTTCTTGTGGTTATTCCTTCTCTCTCTCTCTCTCTCTCTCTCTCTCTCTCTCTCTCTCCCCCTCCCTCTCTCTCTCTGGTACTGGGAACTCAGCACAACACTGTGTGCGCTGTTTTATGGAATCAAGAACACTTGTCTGTCACTTTATTGGGAACCCCTGGCTTGGATATCTACTCACTGTCAACATGCCATCAGCTCCTCTGTCTTTACTGTGTCGTGTCCAGTCTGTCCGGGCCATCTCCGTGTCCACCCCCACCCCCCACGGTCATGGCTGACTACCTGACCTGCCTGCACACATCCTGTTAGGTCGGTTTAGCCAGGATCTCCTTCACCTTTGAAGTTTCCTCTTAGTAATTTTCCATCCTCTGGTTTCCACCCTGCTCTTGAGCTGAAAAGCCCCACTTGGCCATGCTGTGTTTGGATTTGGACCCAATCTCTCTCCTCAGCTTCAGAATCCATTTCTCAACCCCTGCATTGACAGTGAATAAAGTCTGTTTAGATGTCTTTAACAAATAGCCTGGGGTATGTTTTCTTCAACACCCCTATAGATTTTTAATTTGATAACTAAAATGTCTTGCCACAAATGTAAATATTTGCAAAGGACGTTGTTTCATTTTTTTGAATAAAAAAAAAAAAAAGCAGTGCTTGGATCCAAGCCAGAGCATGAACATGCCGAGTGCATACTTTCTCAGGCCCAAACTAGCAGGTCTCTTCCTCCTCCTCTTGGCCCCCATCTTCCTCCTCCTCTTCTTCCTCTCTCCTTCTCTCTCTCTCTTTCTTTTTATTTTCCTTTTTTTTTTTTTTTGATAGTCTTATGTAGCTTAGGCTAGCCTCAAACTTGCTATCTGAGGATGACCTTGAACTCTCCATCTTCTAGTTTCCACTTTCTAGATGTTAAGATTTACAGGCATGTGCCACCCAGGGCAGCTTATGTGGGACTGAGAATCGAGCCCGCTAAGGCAGCCCTCTTTCCACTGAATCCTCACTGCTGTCACCTCTGTGCCACTGAATAGCAAACTTGGGGCCTTGAGAATGTTAAAGCATTCCAAAACTAAGTTTTAATCCCAGGTTCATTATATAACTCAGAACATTGACTTTTTCTTTTTTCTTTTTTTTTTAATTTGAACCCAGGGACTCAAAATGTAGCCTTGGCTAGCCTCAAGTAGAGATTCTCCTGCCTCTACCTCCTGAGTGCTGGGGTTAAAGGCATTCACCTCCATGTATGGCTTTAGTCATCTTTAAACCTTGTGGCAAGTGCATCCTTGAGGGATCCAGCTGAGGAAGCCACAGGATCACATATGTAACCATTGTAAAAACTCTCTGGGGCAGCCACACTCAGGTTGTTCATAATAAACTCGCCGACTTTGCCTTGCTCTAGCTGCCCCTGAAATTCTTTCCCACAGCATTGCCAAGGAAGATTGGAGGTCCTGGGGGGGAGGGGGCTCCTCAGGCTGGTAGTGGCCATGTTGGGCTGTCTTCCTGTTACTGCTGACAAAAGTTTACTAATAAAATGAAACAAAAACATGAGAACCCCTAACCCTAGTAAACCAAAAGGACTCCATCCGCTATCCGCTTCTAGAAAGTCAAGAGCCCACACCCAGCCAGATGCTTTCTTAGCTGGAACCGATGAAACCTAATTTAGATTTTTTTTTTTTTTTTTGAGACGGGGCCTTACTATGTAGCCCTAGCTGGCTTGGAACTCACTGTGTCAACTAGATTGGCCTCAAATAGCCACCTCCCTCTCCTAAATGCTGAGGTCAAAGACAACACCTTCACACCTGGCTGGTATCTTTTTTTTTGGAGCTGAGGATCGAACCCAGGGCCTTGTGCTTGCTAGGCATGCACTCTACCACTGAGCTAACTCCCCAGCCTGTATCTTTTTTTTTTTTTAAGGTTTATTTTTAGGGGTTAGAGACATGGCTCAGGGCTTAAGAGCTCTTGCTGCTCTTGTGGATGACAGGAGTTCAGTTCCAGCACCCACAGCTCACAACCATCTGTAACTCCAGTACCAGAGGTTCTGACACCCTCTTCTCGGCATGTGGTGCACAAACATACATGCAAGCAAACATCCATACACATCCAAATATCTGAAAAATATAGAATGAAATTATTTGTTTTTATTGTTATTTATGTGTATGCTTGTGTGTCAGTGTGGGGATGTGCACATGGGTGCTCATGGAGGCCAGAAGAGGCTCGGATCCTCCAAAGCTGAAGCTTTAGGGAGTTGGGAGCCAGCAGATAAACTCTTGAGAGAGTAGCAAGTGCTCTTTATACTGAGCCAACTCTCCGGCTCCCACTGTGACATCTTAATATAAAACTTCGGGGCTGGAGATGTAAGTCAGTGGCAGAGCATGTGTTTAGTATATACAGTGTCCTGGATTTATGCTCTAGCAACTAACTAACTAACTAACTAACTAACTAACTACCCAAGTAACTAACTAACACCAGTGAGACAGCTCAGTGGGTAAAGGCACTTGCCTCCAAGTCTGAGGATCTGCGTTCAGTTCCTGGAATCTACGTCATAGAAAGAGAGAACTGATGGCCACACATTGTCCTCTGACCTCTGCATGCATGTTGTGACATCCTTCACACATCCCGGTTTAAATGAATAAAATGCAATAAAATTTAAAAACAATTAAAACTCTGTTTATTGTTCTTTTAAACCTGTTCAAGGAAATGTAAGTACCGTAGATGGTAAATGAGACCTCATCATCATCCATTTAAAATAGCTGGAGATTTGTGGAGTGAGGCTCCGCGGGCTAAGGGTTTGCTGAGTCTGGTCATAGTGGTACCTGCAATCCAAACACCGGGGATGGGGGTCCGGTAGAGACAGGCAGCTCTCCCAGCCCAGTGGCTGCCATCCAGGGGGGAAAGATGAGCTCCAGGTTCAGTGAGAGACCCTGTCTCAAAAAATAAGGTGACAAGTGACAGAGGAAGACCTCTGACATCAATCTCTACCTCTGTATACATGCAAATAGGCATGTGCGCCTACCCTACCCATGTGCACATGTACAAATTGGTATGCACACTGTCACACACACACATTCTGAGGCTAAGATTGAACTCTCTCTTGATAATAGATAGATTACATACATATACAAACATGAGACTATTTAGCAAGTAAGGACATTAAAGTTAATGAGAGCTCTCTCCCCTCTCTTCCTCTCTCCCTCCCTCTCTGACAGAATTCCCGCCCCTCCCCCCAGTACCCAGCTGCCTTTGAACTCATCTATTTCCTGCCTTGGTCTCCCACTCATTGAAATAACTGGCCCAAGCCACCACATTCAACTGGAAGTATGTTCTCACTCTTAGAGAACAGTCACGAACCTGAAGGGACGGGGGAGCTGGAGAGAAGCTCACAGTTAAGAGCAAGCATTGCTCTTGCAGTTTGGTCCTGGGCACCCAGGTCTGGCAGCTCACAACTGCCTGTAACTCCGGCTCCAGCAGACCCTAAGCCTCCGGCCTCTAGTGCACCAACATTTGCATGCTTGCACCCAAACACATAAACATAATTGAAAAAAAAAAACCATCAAAATCTTTATTAAAAAAAAGGACATGAAGGGAGAAAAGGTAAAAATATATCTTTTAGGTTGGCATAGTGGCGCACGCCTTTAGCTCCCAGCACTTGGGTGGCAGGGGCAGGCAGATCTCTGAGTTCGAGGAGGCCAGGACAGCCAGCTACATAGTAAGACCCTGCCTCAAAAAAAAAAAAAAAAAAAAAAAAAGTAACTTTTGATGTTGGGTTAGAATTGGAGTTATTGGAGTGAACTCAGAGTTTTTAATACAACACAGCAGTAAGTACACCTATCTACATTGACATCTTGTTATATCTGTTGGATATAATGCAGATAGTACATGTGCATTAATTTTTAATCTGTCTACTAATTAAAGGTAGAAACAGTGGCTTCCCACCAACACTGTCAAATAAATGAGTAAACAAAATAAACAACAAATAGAAGCAATAAACTCTAGCAGCAACAAGCACACTTAGTGCCAGATCTTTCTCACTAAACAACAGTCTCCATTTTGTTTTAAACAGGAAAAAGAACATCCACATTTTATAGTATGCTGAAGGCGCTGGAGTGTGAGGTCACACTCTGTTAAAGGCCGGAGGTTTAATGCCCAGCACTGCCAAAAAGAAAAACAGACCAAAAAAAAAAAAAAAAAAAAAAACCCAAAAAACCAGGGAGCCAGGCGTTGGTGGCACACACATTTAATCCCAGCACTTGGGAGGCAGAGGCAGAGGCAGGCAGAACTCTCTCTGAGTTCGAGGCCAGCCTGAGCTACAGAGTGAGTTCCAGGAAAGGCTCCAAAGCTACACAGAGAAACCAACAACAACAACAACAACCCCCAAACAGGGTACGGTAGTGCATGCCTGTGATCCCAGTGACGGAGAGGCTGAGGCAGGAGAGTTGGTACAGGTTTGAGGCTAGCCTGTTCTACACATTGAGTTCCAGACTAGCCTGGGTCACATAGCAAAATCTTGTCTCATAGACAGCAAAAGGGCCTGGAGAGATGGCCTAGTGGCTAAGTGGTTAAGAGAACTGACTGTGGTTGCTGAGGACCCAAGTTCACTTCCCATCACCCACACAGCTGCTCACACCATCTGTAAGTTCCAGGGGATCCAACACCCCCTTTGGGCCTGTACGGTTGCCAGACATGCACGTGCTGTACAGGAGTACGTACATAGAGGAAGAACCCACTCTGCATTAAATAATAAAAAAAAGGAAGTGAAAATGGAAGGAAAGAAGGAGGGAAGATCTTTTGGGTTCAGGTGTAGCTCGGTAGCAGAGAGCTTATCTGGGATGTGCTAAGCCCTGTGTTCCATCCCCAGAGCTTGCACAACGGTGATTACAGACTAGATCTGGACTAAGAACAGCCATACGGGCTGGGAGATGCTTCAGTGGGTAAGAGCACCAGCTACTCTTGCAGATGACCTGCATCCAATTCCCAGCTACGACTGTCTCTGACTCCAGTTCCAGGAGATCTGTTGTGTTCTTCTGGCCTTGGAAGGCAGCAGGAACACGTGTAGTACACATGCATACAGACAAAACACCCATATGCATAAGTAATAAAAAAGATTTTTTAAAAGACTTCCTAAAAAATATATTAAAAAAATATCAAAAATGATCAAAAAATAATGAAGACAGCAGGGGTTCTGACTCAGCAGCAGAACTGCCAAGTATGTACAAGACCCTGGGCTCAGCCCAGCACAGGGGCGGGAGAGCTACAGGAACACGTCAACAAGAATTCGTTGAGTTCGGTCTGGAAAGATGGTTCAGTGGTTAAGCGCACTTCTGAGTCTTCCAAGGGACATTCAGTTTCCAACACACATAGGACTGCTCACAACCACCTGTAACTCTAGCTCTAGCAGATATGATGATGCCTCTTCTATCCTCCTCTGCATAGTATGCATGTGGTGCACATACTTACAAGCAGGCCAAAATCTCATACACATAAATAAAAGTAACAACTGAGAGTCGTGATCTTAATCTCAGCACTTGGGGGAGGGCAGAGGCAGGGGGATTTCTGTGAGTTTGAGGGGAGGTGGGTCTACATAGCTAGTTTCAGGCCAGTCTGGGCTACGCAGTGAGACCTTGTCTCAAATAAATAAAATTTACAAAATAAAAATAAGTTTAAAAATGTTCGTAACTTTAAAAAATTAAATTAAAAAAATATATAAACTCCATACTCCAAGAAGGGACTTCCAGCCAGGAATGATTGTGTCTGTAATCCCAGCCCTTGGAAGATCCCATCCTTGTCAGGCTTTGAAGATCCTTTGAATGCCTTTCTTGTTAGAAGCTGAGTCACATGATTCACCAGCGCAGCTGAGAATTCAGCTTTGTCTTCCATTAGCTTCACTGGGATGACGGAAGTACCTGTGGTGGGGAAGGAAGGGTCCCAGTAATGAGGTGGTTGGTGACAGGATCTGTGTCTGGAGAGCTTTCTGCCTTAGGATGTGGCTCCGCAGACAGAAGCCTAGCTGAAGAGGTCTTCGCTCATCGGGGTGTTTGAACTGGCTCTGTGAGAGAGTGGGAGGAATTCTTCCAGGAATTCATTCTTCCAGGTACCTGACTCTTGGGAAGAGTTTATCTGCAGGCACACATGGCTCTGTGCAGAGGGTACACACATCCTTGGTTTTGTTTAGTTTTAGGAATAGGCTCTCCGTGTGGTGCAGGCTGGCCTGGAGTTCTTGGAGCAAGGGATCATCCAGCCTCAGTTTCCATAGGAGCCATGCCACCTGATTGAAACCTTGTTCTAAAAGTACTCCATTAAACAGTGAAGTATGAAGAAACGGATGAAATCATAAACACATTTATTTATGTAAATAGGGTCTGGGATTAAACTTCTCCCCAGATGAGGCAGGAGCCCAGCCAGGGCTTTGTGCCTGGGAGATAAGAGCTCATTGTTCCCTACTGAACCACATTCCCCATCTAGGACACAGTCTTTTGACTTGCTTGTTTGTTTCTTGATGTATCAGCCTTGACTGCCCTGGAACCCACTTTGTAGACTAGGCTAGCCTGGAATTCACAGAGATCTGCCTGCCTCTGCCTCCCAAGTGCTGGGATTATAGGTATGTGCCACCACACTTAGCTTTTATTATTATTATTATTATTATTATTATTATTATTATTGTTGTTTTGTTTTTCGAGACAGGGTTTCTCTGTGTAACTTTGCACCTTTCCTGGAACTCACTTGGTAGCCAAGGCTGGCCTCAAACTCACAGAGATCTGCCTGCCTCTGCCTCCCAAGTGCTGGGATTAAAGGCGTGCACCACCACCACCTGGCTTGATTTATTTTTAAGATATATAGACAATTTAGCATTTTCAGCATCTCTAAACCTATAGTTGGGTGGCATGAGCTACTTCCTAGGGTGCAGGGAAGTGTCCTCAGAGCAGCCACATGGCTTGTCCAAGGTCTACAAAACAGCTGCTCTTCTGTAGTTCAGGTGAGTGACCCCACCTCCAGCCTTCCCGGGGCTTGTCTTCTGACTCCATGTTTTACTTCTTCATCACTGATTCTTTTGTGTCACAGAGACTGGGGACTCTGTAGTTTATCTAGTTTATATCAATTGTGTCTTGTGGATGTTTCAAAACATTAATGCTCTCTTACGCAAGAGTTATCTAGTTAATCCTGCAGAGGATATGAAACCTCCAAGTGTTGCTCTCAACTGCTGAAGACTTCAGCAACAGCAGTCTGCAGTGGGTCAAGTTACTGTTTTCAGTATACTTTGAAATGTTTGCCAGAAAGAGAAAAAGCCTTGAAAAACATCCATGGGAGTGAAAAATCAACATTCCACTTCTACCTTGTTAACCAAGACCAAAATACAAGGCACTAAAATTTTCTCCTCTGTCCCACTTCTTGTACTTTATCCACCCACAGAATTACTCACTTTGCCCTGAAGGAATCCTTACATTCCTCCTATTTTTCTCTTGTTTCTTCCTCCTTCCCTCCTTTGCTTTCTTTAAGTTAACTCACCCCTCCCCCACCACCTCCAACACCTCCCCACCCCTGGCAGTGTTAGGAACTGAATGCAGGGTTCCATGATTACTAAGCAAATGCTCTACCACAGAACTACATCCCCAACCCTGCATTTTCTTCTGTCTAATGGTTCTTATTAACATCATCATCGTCACCGGTGTGTTTGTGTGTATGGACTCATGATGTGACTAGGCACGTATATGACAGCCTGTGTGTTGGAGGTCAACTGTGGAATTGCTTCTCTCCTTCTACCTTTGTGTGGCTTCCAGCCAACAGCTCAGATCTCCATCTGTCAGGAGCGAAGGCCTTGACTAAGTTATCTTTATAACTCCCCAATGCTTTGAATATCAATGTGTTGTACCCAGAGTCCCCCTAAGACCACCAAGCGGCCAAATCCAATGCAAAAGCCAAGAGTCTTTGTATTGTTATGAGTTAACTCAGGACTCTCCATCCATCTGACACAGCAGCAGAGGAGGAGAGACCCCGAGTAGCAATGGGGCAGGGTTTTAAAGCAAGGGGGGCTTGGAGGTCTACAGACTACATAGCAACAGACTCAGGATTGGTTTATGCGAGTGACAATCATGTTAGTAACTTTTAATTGGCTAGGCTTAGTTGGGGGTTACAGTTATCATTTTTGGGCAGGCCTGGACAAGGCTCAGGCTTTGTCCTCGAGTTGCCATGGAGGCTGGCTGGCCTAGCACATACTGACTGTGGGTACTGATTCATTGGTCCAGGCTCTGTCCTTGAGCTGCCATGGACATAGTGAGGGGTCCCAGACAGTAAACAACTGGCTGAACCTTGAGTGGTCAGAGTACATGCAGAAAGGGAGCTACTGCAAGGACTATGTCTTTTGTTCATGGCCCTCCCAGAAACTGCTTGCTCAAGTCTCAGGAAACTGAAATTGAGACCTGATCTCTGAGAGAAGACCTGATCTCTGAGAGAAGACTGACAGCCTGTTATGGTGTCTGCTTGGTCCTTTCAAATGTTCCTCTGGGATTTCTAGCACAGTACCAGACATTCTCTTGGCATTAATGAATCCTAATAAATAGAAGAATGTATGCCATAGTTACACGCCTTTCCTCAGAGCCTCTCATAGATTTACAAGGTCCTTTCACATGGATCTCTGCCAGGAGACACCTCCAAAGGCTTCTCTGGAAAGAGCCCACAGGCAGCAGCGAGCCCCTGTTACAGAGGCACTTTAGGATCCAGCAGCTCACAGCCTGAGATGCAGGTTTCTCTTCCTGCAGAATGGTTGAATACTCTTTTCTACAAACCCACAGATATGGGCTGTGCAGATCCTGAGCTGGACCTGCCTGTTTAAAGGAATGGCCATTTTTTCCCCGCTCATCAGCATGGGCAGAGAAAATGGATGCCCTGTTCCAGGAATAACAAAAACTGTGTTTCTTTAAAGCAGTGCTTCTCAGCCTGTGGGCTGTGACCCCTCCTGGGGGAGAGGTGTCAAATGACCCTTTCACAGGGGTCAATATCAGATATCCTGCATATCAGCTATTTGCATGATAATTCATTACAGTAGCAAAATTACAGACATGGCATAGCAACGGAAATAATTTCATGGTTGGGGTCATCACAACTATGAGGAACTGTATTAAAGGGTCGCAGCATCAGGAAGGTTGAGAACCGCTGTGTTAAAGGGTAGATGGAAGAGACCTTGCTTTTGGTTTTCCTCCCTGGAGGAGTGTAGTTATTGTTGGGAAGAGCTAATCTGATGTCACACCCCTGAACCTTTCCGTAGACCTCTTCGAGGTCTGGCGTAATTTCCAGTTGCAAGTACCAACTTTTCTCGCCCTTGTGCCCTAGAACCAGACATGTGCCAGGTACTGAGCAGGAAGTAGTGTCTAGGTGCGAAGGTTTTGTTTTGTAATCCAGGGAACTTGACACTTGTTGTTGCTTCCAGAAAAGGAGCATGCATCTGTGAGTCCTCTCGCATTTCCCAGCAGTTAATAATCTTGAGTCTAAATTGCTCTTGCTGCTGCTGGCTGACTCCTGTTCCACAGGAACCTGGCCTCTCCTCCTGAGAGCCACCTGGCTTGGGTGGCCAAGAACCAGAGACTAGATAGCCCAGAGACCTAGGATAAAACCAAACACTACTGGTCTAAAAGTTGGAAAAAAGTTCTAGCCACCCAACGGACTTTCCCACGGGCCAATGGATACATAAAGCCCAACTCTGTTTTCACATAGAACATTTTATTTTCTCCTCATAAAATAATACTAATGTAGAGGCTGGACAGATGGCTCAGTGGGTAAGATGCTTCCTGCACAAACGTGAAGACTAGAGTTCGAATCCCAGCACCCAGGTGAAAAGTATGGCATGGCCGAGTGTGCCTGTAACACCAGTGTTGGAGGGCAAAGGCAGGCAGATCAGGCTTGATGGCCAGCCAGCATAGCTCCCAGGGCAAGCTTCAAGTACAGTGGGACACACTGTCTAGATAGAATAAGGCTGAGAGCAACAGGGGGGCACACCTAACACCCCCTGCAACCTACCCCCCCCAGTCTCCACCCCCGCAGCCCCCAACAAAAGAAACACTAATGTCAAGGATGGGGACAACAGTTCAGTGGCATCTCTAATTTCACAGATACAGTGGGGCTGAAGAATAGTTGACTGGCAGAATACTAGGTTCTGGGTTCAGGCTCCAGCACAGCAAAACAAAGATAACCACAGTGATATAAGCTTATACCAGGGAATTTAGAAATGCAAAGGAAAATGAAACCACATGTATTCCCACTATGCAGACATTATTTATCAGTCCCTTACTATGTTTTCTTTTAAACTTATTTTGCCTTTTTTTTTTTCTTCTTTTTAAAAATAGCTCCAGCTGGCCCAGACCTCCCTATGTAGCCCAGGCTGTCCTCAAACTGGCAACAAAGTGCTGAGATTACTATGGGCGAGCACCACCGCGTCCGACTATTTAGTTTGGAAATTATCTCATTTCCTAAAGACTCATTTTGCAAATGAGTCCAGGTGTGTGCGCGCGTGTGTGTTTGTGTGTGTGGCGGGGAGGGGGTGTGTGTGTCCGCTAACTGCAAACCGGATATGCTACCGCTGCTCTAGTGGCCAACGTGGCGCAGGACATTAAAATGTGGTCGGGCTGGGGTAAGGATCTTTGAGCCTCAGTCTGGAAATCTGGCCAGCGAGAAAAGCCTGGCATTCCCAGCGTCGGGGGGTGGGGACGCGTTTGCGGAGGACCCCGGGCTCCTGCAACCCGGTCTGGGTGGTCCACTGGCCCTCAGGCCCAGCATGTCAAGAGGAGGACAGCTGTGCAGCCACGCTGGACACCCGCCCCGCCCGCGCTGGGCCCGCCCCCGGGCCTGTAGGACCAATGGGCGCTGAGAATAGCCGCGCGTCACGCGGCGCGGGCCTATCGCAGACGGCCACGACCCTAGAAAGGCTGGGCGCGGCGAGCGGCCACGGGGCGGTGGCGGCGCTGGCGTAGACGTTTCCTGGCCATGGTGGTGGTGGCAGCGGCGCCGAACGCGGCCGCGGCGGCCCCCAAAGTACTGCTCCTATCGGGCCAGCCCTCGGCGGGCGGCCGGGCGCTGCCACTCATGGTGTCGGGCTCGCGGGCAGCAGGGTCCGAGGCGGGCGGGGCGCCGCAGGCTCGCAAGCGGCAGCGCCTGACGCACTTGAGCCCGGAGGAGAAGGCGCTGCGGAGGTGGGCCCGGCCGGCGGGGCTGGGGCGCGGGGCGGCAGGGCCGGGCATGGGACCCCCTCGGTGTGCCCGTCGGGAGGGCTCGGAAGGGTGGCCTAGATTCCTGGAGGGAGGCGCGGGGCCGAGGTGGCAGCCCCTCCGAAGGGCTGCTCCAGCGCAGTCTGTGTCGGGGGAGGTCAGAACGTGCCCGGCGCCCAGTCCTCTGCGAATGCTTGCTCTTGGTGGTCCCCGGGCAGGGACCGCTCCGGCTGTCGTTGCAGCGGCTTGGGGACACGGCAGCCCGAGTTGAGCTTGGGAGGGACGGTTGGTAAGCGCCCCCGCCGCCTTCCTCCACGGGTGTCGCCCCTGCACGGAGGCTGTGGGGCGGAATTGGAGGCAGAAAGCCGCGGGGGAGGGGAGAAGATGCTTCTGACGCAACGGGAATGTGTCAGACCCGAGTGGGAAGCCACACGGAGAGAATCAAGCAGATCTTCAAGGCCCACGGACAGAAAGCTGTGGGTTTTTTTGTCTTTTTGAGAGGAGGAGCCGCAAAGTGTGTTTACCACTGTTTAGCCTTATTCTGTAAAGTCAACGAAAGCACCAGCTGGCCGCGTTTACAAGTGAAGATACAGGAGAGCTGGAGATGACCCAGTTCGTTGTGTTCCTTGTCTTCTTCCTTAAGGAAACTGAAAAACAGAGTAGCAGCGCAGACTGCCCGAGATCGAAAGAAAGCCCGGATGAGCGAGCTGGAGCAGCAAGTGGTGGATTTGGAAGAAGAGGTAACGCCTTCAGGCCATGCTTTCTTCCCTTCCACATCAGCCCCTGGGGTTCCTTGCCCATCCTAAGCTGCAGCCCTTTAGAATGCAACGCTAAGTGCTATTTAAAGTTTAACTAGCGTAGCAGATAGGCGGTGAAGGCAGATGTGACTAACTCCTGGCAGCTAGATATTATCAGTAGACTGCTCAGAGATTAGCTGGGTCAGATAGAGCATTGCTTAACCTTCAGCACTCCTGGCTCTGCCAAAGGCTCACTAGAGCTGCCCTTCCTTCTAGGGTTCTCTTGTTATCTAATCTGAGCAAGGGCCATTGTGCTTTTCAAAGTTTTAATCATCAACTGGCTCTTAAATGAAATGTGGGTCATCTCAGTAGCAGTTGAAAAACAATATTTTGTCAGGTATCGCCACCAGCCCTACTTTATTTTACACTCAGCATGCAGAGTATTAGGTATCATTGGGACATTTCAAACAGCTTGTTTTAATTGATTGACTGTTCCCCACACCCCTCCTACCCCCAAGTACCCAGTATTTAACTTTCAGGGCACGTGACCTCAATCCCAGCATCCTTTTACCCTCTCTAGGACTTCTTTCTAGTTTTTTTTTTTTTTTTTAGGTGTTACACACATTTACATCCATTTATATGCACGTGCGCCTGCACATACACACACACAAACACGTTAAGATCTACATATTCAAGAGAACTCTTGGTTCTGTGTTTGGGCCACCTCACTTAACAAATCTATACATTTTCCTGCCAATTTCCATTTTCTTTACAGCTGAATAACATTCACTATGTACATGTATATTTTCATGTTTCATTGATCATCTGTTGATGGGCATCTAGGCTGCCTCCATTTCTTTGCTATTGGAACACTACCACTTGTATTAACACCTGTCAGTTCAAGACAGGATAGTGGATTTTTAAATTTCGTGGGTTTTTTGGTTGTTTTGTTTTTCAAGACAAGGTTTCTCTGTGTAGTTTTGGTGCCTGTCCTGGATCTCACTCTGTAGACCAGGCTGACCTCAAACTCATAAGAGATCCATCTGGTTCTGCCTACCAAGTACTGGTACTGCTACCACTGCCTCAGCTTTTTATTTTTTTTAATAATAATAATTTTAAAAAAAAAGATTATTTTAAGATAGGGTCATAAGTTGGCATGTAAATCATGGCAAGCCTCCTGTCTCAGCATGCTGATAATTACAGGCATGGACCACCTTGTCATACCTTTCTTTAAAATAGTGTATTAACACATATGTGAATTAAGGCTGTAAGTCACTTTTTTTCTCCCCCTGAAACCTGGAAGTAGTAGTAGTTGTAGGAATTATGTTGTTTCTGACACCACTGATAACACTTTTGTTCTCTTCAGAGACTGGCCTTGAACAACAGCTTTTCTGGCCTCTACCTGCTGAGGGATCAGTGGCTTTTTTTGGAGACCATTTCATGTGTCCCAGGCTGGGCTCTAACTTGCTGTGTAGCCAAAGATGTCCCTGAATTTCTGTTCCTCCTGGTGATATCTCCCAAGTGCTGGGATTGCAAGCACGAACCACCCATGCTAGTTTTATGCAGAGCTGGAGCTTGAACCCAGGGCTTTATGTGGGGTAGGGCAATCACTCTACCAACTCATCTATACCATTAGCCACCAGTGGTACAGTAATTAGAACAACTGTGTAAGTGTAGAGTTTCCCAGTTCAATGAGGACACCAATTGTAGCAAATCATGTTTCAATAGCCTCTTCTGGATTTTCTTACAGAACCAAAAGCTTCTGTTAGAGAACCAGCTTTTACGAGAGAAAACTCATGGCCTTGTGATTGAGAACCAGGAGTTACGAACTCGCTTGGGAATGGATGTCCTGGCTACTGAAGAGGCTCCAGAGACAGAGTCCAAGGTAACTCTTATGAGAACTGGCTGTGACATGAGTGGATTGAACTTTCCTTTTGGAGACAGGGTCTTTAGCTCTTTATTCTGGCTGGTCTTGAACCTGCATCACTTCTCCGGCATCCGCTTCCAGAGTAGTGGAACTCCAGGCATGTGCTACCATGCCTCGCTGATCAGTTCTGAACGTTTCTCCTAAGTTTCTCCACATTCCCATCAGGCAGCATGTTCTTTCTTCAGTGACACTCATTCTTCAGGTGTGTAATGAAGTGCTGCAAGGCCCTAAGAATACAAGTGACTTACAGGGCTCTCGGAACAAGTGCTAACAGCCACCAACAGCTACAGCCACCAACAGCCACCAAGCTGGACCATGCAAGCACCAAATAGAACGAGACTGTGAGGGCTAGTCAGATTGGTGAGGTTTTGGTCTTGTTTTGTTCTTTGAGATAGTCTCTGTATGTAACCCAGGTTGGCCTTGAACTCATGTCTCTTCTGTTAGCCTCCCAAGTGCTGGGATTATAGGCTTGAGCCACTACAAGTGGCTTGTTTCCTGGGCTTTTTCTTTTTAGAGATAGAGTCTCATGTAGCCCAGGTTGGCCTCAGACTTGGTATGTAGCCGATAATCTTGTCTCCACTTGCCGAGATTATAGGCATGTTACTTTATTTGGTGTCGTCTTGTAGGCATGGTGTCTGCCCGTGAGTGTGGGTTTTTGTACATCTGTGCAAAGGTTGGATAGCTTGCCCTATCACCCTTCACCTTACTCCTTTGAAGCCGAGTATCTTACTGAATCTGGAGCTAGGCTGGTGGCCAGCAAACCCTGGTGATCCTCTTGTCTCTGCCTCCCTCAGGCAGAATGTCATGCTCCACTTTTACACTGGTGCTGAACTCCGGTCGTCATGCTTGCATGGCAAGCAGACCTATGCTCTGAGCCACCTCCCCAGCTCCTTTCTAGGGTTTTGAAGAGCAAAGACTTCCGTTGCCCCGTATACATTTCCTTGGAGACTTTTGGCTGTTTCCTCACTTTGGTCTTTCCTTCCAGGGAAATGTAGTAAGGCCGGTGGCCGGGTCTGCTGAGTCCGCAGCACTCAGACTACGTGCACCTCTGCAGCAGGTGCAGGCCCAGCTGTCACCTCCCCAGAACATCTTCCCATGGATTCTGACGCTGTTGACTCTTCAGACTCTGAGGTAGAGCTCATTCTGTAGTACCTGTATGCTGTGTGACATGCCTACCCAGGCACATGGAGAAGTCAGTGTTGGTAGGGTTGGGGTGAGCATCAGTCACTTCCTAATCTCCATGAAGTGGGGAGAAGCTGTTCTGGTGGGTGGGTCCTGTGATCTTAGAGCATAAGGAGGCCTAACTGACATTTTGGAACTCGGTACTAAGTGTTCCTAACAGTGACTCTTTTTGTTTTACTTTCTGCAGTCTGATATCCTTTTGGGCATTCTGGACAAGCTGGACCCTGTCATGTTTTTCAAATGTCCATCCCCAGAGTCTGCCAATCTGGAGGAACTCCCAGAGGTCTACCCAGAAGGACCTAGTTCCTTACCAGCCTCCCTTTCTCTGTCAGTGGGGACCTCATCAGCCAAGCTGGAAGCCATTAATGAACTCATTCGTTTTGACCATGTATACACCAAGCCTCTAGTCTTAGAGATCCCCTCTGAGACAGAGAGCCAAACTAATGTGGTAGTGAAAATTGAGGAAGCACCTCTCAGCTCTCCAGAGGAGGAACACCCTGAATTCATTGTCTCAGTGAAGAAAGAACCTTTGGAAGAAGACTTCATTCCAGAGCTGGGCATCTCAAACCTGCTTTCATCCAGCCACTGTCTGAAACCCTCTTCCTGCCTGCTGGATGCTTATAGTGACTGTGGATACGAGGGCTCCTCTTCCCCCTTCAGTGACATGTCTTCTCCACTTGGTACAGACCATTCTTGGGAGGACACTTTTGCCAATGAACTCTTTCCCCAGCTGATTAGTGTCTAAAGAGCCTCTTACCTAGCACTGGGCCCCTTTCCTTGACCATCACACTGCCTTAGAGGATAGCAGAGAAAGAGTTCCTCTAAAGTATTCTTTTCAACTTCATAGATGACTTCCAAGTGTTGTCTTTTGACACCCAGCCGTCTAAGGTATTCAAAAGTATCATAATTCTGAATGACAGCTTTTGAGAGGTCTTAAAGTGGGTAGTTTGCCCCACAATACAGGAGGGTCATTTGACAGTTATTCCCCAGGCTGGCTTCAAACTGTGTAGCTGAGACTTGGCTGGAACTCCTGACCCTCCTGCCTCCATCTCCCAAGTGCTGGGCTTATGCAGGTGTACACCTTATGTACAGTTCAAGTGAAGATCAAGAATCTTTGTTAAAACTATAGAGATTTACTATGTAAATGCTTGATGGGATCTTGCTAGTGTAGCTTCTGGAAGGTGCTTTCTCCATTTATTTAAAACTACCCATGCAATTAAAAAAGCAACGCAGCATCCTTGTTCTGTGATCTCTAGGGTTATTGTATTTCTCTTCATTGTTTGCTAGGGGAGAGTCATTTATCCACCTGAAGTGAGTGCAGCACTTTGTAAAGTCACCCAAAGCTTTTCCATCTGATTACTGCTCCCACTCTTGCCTGTCATAAATGCCTCCGTCTTACTTCCAGTTCCTTCAGGACACTTGACCAGTATCACAGCTACTAAGTGGCAGAGGGAGAACCCTAACCACTCGGATTTTTTGGTGGTGGGTGGGTAGTACTGGGTTATTAAACTTAACATCTCTGCATGCTAGACAAGTGCTACACCACTGAGATACAGCCCAGCCTCCTTAACTACTGTTTTGCCATTAACATCTAGATTTGCTACATCAAGGCATACTCTTTGATTTCAACCCAGGGGGACAGACAATCAATTACAACTTGGAAAGATGGGCTCTAAAGACTGAACAAGACTTGAGTTATATGTACCTCCCATCTAACAGATGTCATTCTATGCACTGGGAAGTTCAGTTTTATTTCATGATACACTTAGAAAGGTTTTAATTCCTCATGGAATCTCCGTATAGGGCTTATTTCACAAGATTGGGCTGGGGGTATAGCTCAGTACAGTGCTTATCTAGCATGCAAGAGGCATTGGTTCTATTTCTAGAACCAAAACAAATGAGCGAATCTAATTAGGAAGAAAAGGCCTAAGGGTGTATATAAATCAGCTACCAAACTCCAGAGACAACGACATCATCCTTTATGGTGTGTGCATTCTGTCCTGGAGAATCTTAAAAGATGGCAAAAAACTTCATTTCATCCATATAAGCAGATGAACTCATTTCACCTCCATTTAGCATTTAAATACATCTTCCCTATTAAGGTTCTTTGGGGTGATCAAAGCAAACCTATAGACAAGAATTCCGAGCCTAGTCAGCAGGGTCAAGCAGGCTAGAGCTGCAGACAAATAGAAGGCCATGAGCTGACTGCTATGACAGGACGGTGTCCACGTGCACACTCGAGGGCGAGTCAGCCCAACCCAGTGCTCAGCAACGCAAGCTCACTTAGGCTGAGTACCAGTGTTGTGAACCTAAGGACCACCTGCAGCTGCCCTGTGACTGAAAACTATCTCACCTTCTTCACTCTGGAATATTTAAGGACTAAGAATCTATTTAAGGTTTATACAGGCAGACGTGTGCCTCCATCCACAAGAGCACAAGTATTTGTAGGTTAAGACTCTGTCATTCACATTTAATAGCATCACATCGAAGAAGTTGCTGCTGTACCAAGACAGAACAGTGATTTCAGGGTTTCATTTCCTGCACAGATGGCCAAAAATGCCATTGGTTTTGAGAAAACACCTGGTTTTCAAGGGCATTTTCATATTGAAACAAACTGGCTAGATCCAAAACTGAACATTTTTCTATGAAACCAAATACTCTATTAAATGTAGCATTATTCCGAAATTCAGATCAAAGGTGAAGTAATGGCTACAGGCAAAACCCCTGGGACTCAGGAAATAGCTATGCATCTGCCTCCTTGCTTTTCTAGTAGATGAGCAAGAACTGAACAGACACGTGACTTATCCAGGAGCACTTCAAAATATTAGTTCAATTCTTGTTGTCTAGGAACTTGAGAAACTGTCTTTACTCTTGTGACTTTAGAGACATCTATATTTTTGTATACATGTCCATGTATAGGTTTGCATTCTCATGGGTACCCATGTTGGGCCAGGGGTCAGCATATCTGGCACAATCAGTATCCACCTTATTTTTTGAGACAAGCTCTCAAACTGAACCTGGGGCTCACAAATTCAGGTAGACTAGTTGGCCAACCATCTCAGAGATCTTCCTGTAGAGACAAGTGCTGGGATGACAGATACACCCCCCCCAACCCCTTTAAAATGAGCAGTAGGAATCTGAACTCAGGTCATCCTGCTTGCAAACCAAGCACTTTACTGACTGACCTACCACCCCCAGACACTGTTTGAGATAGGGTCTCATGTAGCCCGGGCTGAGCTCAAACTCAATATGGAGCAGACAATGATCCTGAACCTGGGATGTTCCTTCATCTGCCTCCCCAAATGCTGGGATTATACAGGACTGTTATCACCTCACATGTTTTACTCTTCTGACTTAAATTTTTATTCTTTGACAACCTCCTATATATGTGTTTTAACTATATTCACCCCATTATCTTCATCTCCCTTCCAATAAACCCTCTCTTCCCAAAAATCTCCCTTCTATCTTGTATGCATGTGTCCCACTGAGTTTAATTAGGTTGCTTATATGAGTAGGGGTGGGTGGTGGGCAACTTACCAGTGGCCACACCACACAAGAAAATGACTCTCCCTTTCCTAGCAACCCTCTTGACTTTATCATTCATGAAGTAGGATTGAGTGGATTACCCACCAAACCAGTACAGAAAAGTCAACAGCAGTGTCCTGCAGAAAGTGAGTTTCAGCATTGTTCAAAATGCCAGTCTAAAATGCCAGTGCTAGTCTAAGAACTAGGGACTAACAGAACTAAACCAATACACACAAAGCTACACTTCCTCGAGCATCTATCCATCTTGTACTCACCCCTGGACCCAGTGAGTCGGTTAGATACTATTCTAATCTTAGTTTCCACCTGTTATGTTAAATAACTTTTACCATGGTTTTCCAAATTTGGTTACAATAAAACAGCATCTTGTTTTCTGCAACTGCAACCCAAAGATAAAGCTCCCTCCTCACCAGTAAGAGATCTGGTTATCAAAGAACTGTAAATACACAGGCAATACTGCCACCCAGTGCCTGTCGGCTCTTAGCAGAGAACGCTATGTACCAACATCACTGACTTGGCCTAGTCTCTGTTCCAAGCCCTCCAACTCTGAGTACTGAAGGATCAGCATCAGACGGTGCCCAGCAGTGACCTGCTCAGGCGGAAGAGGGCTGTTGGCACATTACGAAGGACAAACAGCCTGCCTATTCTAGAAACAGCTCACTTTTTACCCAACAGTATTATATTTCAGGACAAATTTAAGTTTTCACTGATAGGAATCCTGTCTTAATTAAAGCAAGAAAAAAATCTTTCATTTCCATATGTACAGGATTACAGATACTTTAGAAAGTTCAAAACACTTGTGTTTTATTGAAAATAACATACAGAAAAACCAGATTCCCACTCTTAAAGCAAAATTGACAGCATCATCCAGAACATTCTTAGTAGCATTCTTGTCACTATTAGAGTCAGGGTCCAGATGCAGAGCAGCAAACGAACCTGCTAGTTAATGTCCCTGTGGTTATTCCAAGTCCTGTCCCACTTGTTCTTAAATTTTACACTTTTATCTTTTCAAGAACGAGCAGCTTTTAACCGACTTAAATTATGAGAACTGGATTCCCATATTATTTCTTAATATTAAGAACAACAACAAAAAACCAACCCTCAAACCAAGAACCCAAAAAGAAACAAAACAACCCCCCCCCCCCAATCAAACTCAGAGAAACACACATTTGCTCACTGAAGCTCACCTGCTTTAGATAATGCTGACCGTAACACATTAGCTACTGAGCCAATGTTTGATCCATGCTTCAAAACTATGTAAGACGAAAAGACCTGTTAATTCCTTAGGAAAACCTTAAGGCAAAGCAAAAGCCTTATGCTAGAAAAGAAAATGGAACGCAGAGGCATCGGGGCTGTGGAGACAGTCAGATGAGTCAGCACCACAAGGATGAAGATGATTTCTGTACAAACATGTGCAAAAAGATAGTCCAAAAAGGAGCATGAACATCAACTTTCCTGCAGAAATAAGGATCATGTCAGATAAGGACTCCTGAAAAGTCTGTTTGCATCTTCATTAGAAGCCACCTCTATTCTCCAGTGGTTACCAAATCCATCAAAGCCGGTTCGGGCCTTTGCTAAAGGCAGTCCTGGTGTTCTGAGCCCTTTGGAAAGCTGCCACTTCCTTCCCACTCACACTGGCTAACTCCAAACTCCGTGCAGTCCCTGCATGCTGCTAAATTGTACTAAACTTCTTAGCAGAGAGATTTCTTTAAGGCTATAAACTTTGCAAGTTGGTCCCATTAAACAAGGCAGGAGTTTTCAAATGACATGAATCAAACCTTGCACATTTCAACAGAAGACAGATTTCATTCACCTCTGAGTCTGAGATGAAGAAACAATTAGCTGGTTTCCAACTGGTTTCAACACTGGTTTGAAGCTTGAGTAATTTTATTGTGTAGACATAAATATTTTGTTTAAATATTAAACATTAAACCTTTTCCTGACATCCAGACAGAAATAAGAGAGAGCAAGAACAATAGGCGAGAGAAGAGACAGTCCACTGAACAGACTTGTGACTCCTATGCCATCCACAGGAGGGATTTCAGCATGGGCTGCAAAAATGCCTGGAAGCTAGTTTCTAAAAATTCACCTCCACTTGGCATAAGCCTTTTCTTTTTTCCCCACAAAGGGAGAAGAAACCCAGACAATGAAAACTGAACTGAGGTGTTCTGCTGTCGAAACGAGCTAGCACACTCACCCTATCTTACACAGACTGCTCTACAGCGCTGAAGGATTGCCAAGCCTTCAATAACACGACCTGCCATGCTGAAGAGCTCTTCCTGAGAAATTAAAAACTTTAACCCTGGTTATTCCCAAAGAACACTTTGAGCTTGGTTCAGGTACTCAAAGGTTATCATCCTGTTGGCAGGAGGCCATCTTCAATAACTTTGAGGCTTATTGTACAATAGCTTAAGCACCGGACAATGAATGAGCTATTTCAGTAAATCTCCAAGATACTTGCCCATTTATTCTCAGCTAATTCATTGTTTTCAAAGACCACCATTAAAAAACTCAACTTGCTAACACACATACGACCTTCCCTTTTTAAACTCTAGAAGCCATCAATGCTGGGTTCAGGTGACACTACACGTCCTTAGGATTCATGAAGACACTTCTCTCAGGCAGTTTAGAGAAGGGCTCCCTCACTTTTAATCAATTACTTAGTTAACGAGGTGTAAACATTACTGACCACCTGAGCTCCTCCTCAGTCACTGAAGGAGACCAGGGCTACTGCTTGAGGAGTGATGGCTACACCAGCCTGACTACTTTCCTTGCCTGTTCAGTTCCTCCACAAGAGACTAACTACGACTTTCTTCCCTCCCGCTCCCCAAGCACAGTTCCCACGACAAGCTTGGGACAGGACTCAGCTGTCAGGGTGCAGTGGCAATTAGGAGCATTATAATCATCTTAAGAATGAATGGCTTTAGCAGTGTGACAGATGGTCACCACAACACATCCAGCGTCTATGGTCGTCTTTAAAGAGACTGTAACATTTCTTGGATAAGCCTGCTAGAAAACTGCATTTCCCTTGAGATAAGCTTCCTTGGCAAAAAGTTGAATTCAATAAATGGCTACCCACAATGACATTCCCACCCCAAATCACAGGTGGAGATATTACACCCGTTTCATAAAACTTTCAGGTCCCTATACTATACAGGCAGGCTATTACCGAACACAGGAGCCTTCTAGAAGTTGCCAAGTTGGAGCAGAAACTGGTCTCTAGAGCTCCATCTCCTCCTCTGTGTTAGCAGCGGTCTCCAGACTAGGGTAGAGTGGCGTGTCTGTGTGCTGGGGTTTCAGCACCAGTTCAGTTCTTTGTGGAAAGGCAGTGCTGGCAGCTGCACACTTCCTTTGGCTCTCTCCTGTGTACTTCTTAGGCTTAGATGATGGCTTTGGTTTCTCAGCAAGGAGTTCAGGGAGAGGTTTCCAGAGCACAAGCTCCATAGAAGGACGGCTCCTGGGATATAAAATACAGATTTCCAAACAAACAAACCAACCTTTAGAACATGCAAATCTGTCAACAAGCTCCTGCTCACTACTCAAGACCTTCCAATTAAGAGCTAATGGTCCTCACAGTGCCAGTCTGCTGTTCTTTTATATCTCTACCCATTTATTTATTTATTTATGTTTGTTTGTTTGTTTGTTTGTTTATGGTTTTTCGAGACAGGGTTTCTCTGTGTAGCTTTGCGCCTTTCCTGGAACTCACTTGGTAGACCAGGCTGGCCTCGAACTCATGGAGATCCGCCTGCCTCTGCCTCCCAAGTGCTGGGATTAAAGGCGCGCCACCACCGCCCGGCACCTCTACCCATTTAATTACTGCCACAATTTCACTGTTATTTTGATCCTGATGTCTCCCATCAGTTCTCATTATATAAACTTTAATCTTTTAATTAAAAAATAAATCTTCACTTCAACAGCAGACACACTAAACTTGGAATGATATGGATTAGCATGGCCACTGCGCAAGGATACACAAATCCATGAAGCTATCCATGTTTTGTTTTAAAAGAGAGCTAGAGATATTTAGAATTCAAACTAGGCTTAAATAAAAAAAAAAAAATGATGCGCACATGTGTCTGTGTCTGTATGGGGATGTGAACATGTGTGCAGTAGGTGCCCGAGAAGTTTAAATTCCCCCGGAGCTGAAATTACAGGCAGTGTGAGCCACTTGATGTGGGTGTCAGGAATCAAACTCTAGTCCTCTGCAAGAGCAGAATGTCCTCTAAGGTTGAGCATTATTCCCAGGTCCTCAAATACAGTTTCACAGTTCCACACATTATTCTTTCTTCTCGGATGTGCTGGAGATTGAGGTCAGGACCTTACACATGTGTAAGTGCTCCACTCCTTAGTGATCTCCACCAGCCCTATTTATGTTAAATCATGAATAGCAGTACTATAAACATCCAGGTGAAAACCAGGGCCCTTGAGCCAGGAGTAATGGTGCAGGCCTTTAATTCCAGCACTCAGGCGATAGAGGCAGACAGACTTCTGTGAGTTCAAGGCTAACCAGGTCTACATATCGAGTTCTAAGATAGTCAGGGCTATATACAGAGACCATGCCTCAAACAACAACAAAAAAGGAAGGAAGGAAACAACTAGGTCCCCAGATTTAACTGAAAGCTACAATTTGAAGTAGGGGTGCTGGAACTAAGGCCGCATATATACTGAGGACCGCTGAGTCTCATAAGCTTGGCAGCTGCAGTACTACACTACTTCCCTAGCCCTGTGGGTGACTGTTGTATATTCAATCATTATAAATAAAAATGAAATCCTGGACCAGCACATCAATTTCCGATACCTTTTGTTCCATATAGTTATGAAGGAGAATGCTTTGCACTTAAACAATTACACTAGATATGCATACCATGTATTTTCCCAACCACAGCTGGAATAGTACCTGTAATCCCAGCACGTGGGTGGTGCAGGCAGGAGGGCCAGAAGTTCTAGGCTAGCCTGGGCTACATGAGAATCCATTTTTTTATCTACAAAGTAGAAAAAAAGTTCCTTACTCTTGGTATAGGGAAATCTTCTGGGACCCAGAAGCAAATAAGAAAAAAACCCCAATATTACAATGAAGAATATTCTCAAAGGCCCAGTCTGGCAAGCTACTAAGAGCAGCAGACACTATTTTGAGCAGGAGGGCAATGTGACCTGCATACATAGTGGCTACACTATTTACACACCCTCAGGGCTGAGTAGTTAATTATAAACTTAAGTCAGGGCCTGCCTGAAAGCTTTCTGGAGCTCCCAAACAGTAGTTGAACTGATCCCACTCTGCCCCTGGCCAGCACTGTTGCGGTCTGGGTCCCAGG
Source organism: Onychomys torridus (assembly GCF_903995425.1). Classification (NCBI taxonomy): domain Eukaryota; kingdom Metazoa; phylum Chordata; class Mammalia; order Rodentia; family Cricetidae; genus Onychomys; species Onychomys torridus. Next base: position 24,398,546 of record NC_050452.1, on the reverse strand, counting down.
GGCCCTTTTTGCTGTCCCGTTTCCTCCCTAACCCCCCCCCCCCCCCTTAGTCACTACTCTGTTTCCTCACCCACTACCTCTGTGTCTCTACTCCAACAATAGAACAAAGCAATTAGACCAGCTCACTGAACCATGGGCTTATTTTCTGTTTTTCTTCTTGTGGTGGGTGCTGGGGATGGAACCCAGGGCTTTACACAGGGGTGTGAGTCACTTCCGTGGTCCTATTCTTTGTTTTGATACAGTCTCAGTGCACAGCTTAGTCTGGCTTGACACCACCACAGTCACCTTAAAACTGTGTTATGTTTTGTCAATCTTTCTTCTCCCCCCCCCCCTCTTTTTTTTTTGGCTTTTCGTGACAGGGTTTCTCTGTGTAGCTTTGTGCCTTTCCTGAGACTCGCTTTGGAGACCAGGCTGGCCTCGAACTCAGAGATTCTCCTGGCTCTGCCTCCCGAGTGCTGGGATTACAGGCGTGCGCCACCACCGCCCAGCTCTTTTTTCCTTTTATTGAGACAGAACCTCACCATGTAGCCTTGGCTGGCCTGGAAGTCACTGTGGAGATCAGATAGGCTGAAAACTAATACCTCTGCCTCTTGATGCTGCTGGGGCTCCCTGTGTAGGCCACCATGCCTAGTTTAAATTATGCTTTAAATCAAGAGCAAAAGAAGATGAGGCAGGAAAACTGTGAATTTGAACCTAGCCTGGGCTACAACACAGTAACATCCCACTCCCCCAAACAAAACGAGCTAAATGCTCTAAAATGGCCCCAAAAGGCTGTGCTATGGTTTGAGGAGTTTGGATAACTACTTCAATTGTTACTCATTTGACATATCATTTTCTGTTTCTTAGGTCTCCATGCTGTGTCTGAGTAACTAAAAGGAAAAGATAAGGGGTTGGAGAGATGGCTCAGAGGTTAAGAGCACTGGCTGCTCTTTCAGAGGACCTGGGTCCGATTCCCAGCACCCACATGGCAGCTCACAACTGTAACTCCAGTTCCAGGGGATCTAACACCACCACACTAATGCACATACAATTAAATTAAATAAAAAACAAACAAAAAAAACCAAATAAACCAGGTTTTCAAAATGTGGTTCCTATTCCTCCTGTAAGAATTTAAGAGATGGGCTTCTAACACAGACCCTTTCCCAGGTGTTGGACCAGTTAAGTGGTGTGGGAGCCCACAAAGGTTTCCTAGTGAGAGCTGAGCTTGCTTTCTACAGCAGGGCTGTGGTTACAGGGTGTTTGGAATGGTCTGCACTTGGCTGTGCTAGGGGGAGGTCTTTTGCTCCACCCTTTGGCATTCCTTTAAAAAGCCCTTTAGAAGAGACAGATGGGGCTGGTGGATAGGGACCCAGGCCCTCCTGAGGCTATCCTGTGTTTCTACCTGTCTGTCTCTCCTCTATGTTTCTATCTAAATCTCTTATCCCTCACTCAAGAGTGCCCTGGGGGAAGGTGGTGGTGGGTCCCCCACAAAGGGGAAATGTTATGTACCGTACTTACATGGACTCAATCATCTTCTTTGTGAAGACTTCATCAAATTCCCTCTTCAAACCCGTTTTCATGGTGTCAGAAAGGACAAGACTTGGGAGGTGGCTAACATTCCTGTCACTTTCAACCTCTTCATCTTCGTCAATTATCCTAAATAAATAATGAAGCAGAAGCAGAGAAAGAAAAAGAATTAGTCAAATTTGCATATGAGTAAGGTCATAGGCGCTCTCACAAGAGACTAAGCAAGGTATACCTCAGAGCCCAGTGACCAGGAGGCCACTTGTCTCCTCCTGGGGGGAAGAGCTATGCAGTGATTCACATAACAGAAGCCTCTGGAATGCAGTCAAATATGAAGACTGTCCTGGAGAACTGACCCTGACGCTGTCAGTAAACTGCTGAGTTGAGCTGTAAGAGCTCGCTTTACCACTTCCAAGTGTCTTACACCCTCATCTCTAGAGTCACCAAATGATTCTGCTGAGCAGCTTCCGAGAGCGCTGTGACACAGGGCAGCAAGCAGCAAGCAGCAAGCCTTGCAGCACACACTCCCAGTACCTGTCCTCGATCTCCTGAAGCCTCCGGAGGGCAGCTTCACACTGGGGTTCTGCAGTTGTCTGATCCATCTCTTCACAGACAGCATCTAGCAGGCTGGGCACAGGAAGGCCACCAGGACACGCATTTACCCCGTGACTGTCTACCCCCTGGTGTGTGTCAAGAACCCATTCATTAGCAGCAACTGCCGAGAATTCAGCTTCAGTCAATCGCTTCTTTCTTATTGGACACCTAGGAGGAGGAAGTGGAAAGCAGTAGGAAGAAAGGGAAGGAGAAAAATTAAAACCCCCTTTACAGACGAAATTTAAGTCATTTCTCTAATCAATTAAAAATAGTTCTTTTTTCTTAAGACCAAGTCTCACTACGGATCCTTAGTTGGCCTCATTCAGAGTTCTGCCTGCCTCTGCCTGGAGTGCTGGGATTAATAATACATGTTACCATGCTCAGCTCAAATTTATTTGTTTTAAAAAGATCTATTTACTTTACATTTGAATGTTCTGCCTGCATGTATGTGTACCACGTGTGTGCCTGAGGAGGTCAGAAGAGGTCTCAAATCCTCTGGAACTGGAGTTATGGACATCGGTGAGAGACCATGTGGATGTGCGGAAGTGAATCTGAGGGTCTTCTGCAAGAACAAGTGCTCTCAACTGCCAAGCATTTCTCCAGCCCCAGTTTATTATTATTTATTATTATTATTTTTAAATCAAATTCTTAAATACAAAAACCTCTACTTTTTTCTACAGCTAGAACATCATGTCTTTTCCCCTCATAGTGTCCCTTTTTCTTCTTCTTCTTCTTTTTTTTTTTTTTTTTTTACCAATTTATGCAGCACCTCCATTAACCTTTTAAGGGAGAAGATCTGAAGGAAAGATCAAGTGGGAAGCAAAGCAATAAAAGACAAAGTAAAGCTGGAGAGGTGACTAAGCAGACAAGAGCGCTGGCTGCTCTTCCAGAGGACACAGGTTTGAGTCCCAGTACCCACAAATTCCCAGTTCCAGGGAATTCTACACTGTCCTGGCCTCTAAGGGACCAGGCACATACCTGGTTAGTGCACAGACACACACACTGGCAGAATACCCACACACATTAAAAAGACAAAGCAGCAATTCTGCTCCAGCTGCATGTTGTCACTGCTGCATCACACTATTCCCTGACCCACAGGACGAGTGTCTGGCTATCACCCCATATTTCCTTACGGCAAACACACCTATTTACTAAAGTATGCTTCAAGTACCACAAGAACAGGCCAGTAGCACAAACTTCTTCTTTGGCTAGCTGTCCCTGACTAATAATGGGATCTTCCTTTCTCCTAGTATAACACACCCCACCTGCTTCCTAGCTATTATTAGTACTTAAGAGACTTGAGAATTCAAACCCAGCTTCTTCCTTTTGGAGATACTCGGAAAATAGGGCCAAGAAACGGTCAACTGACCTTCCAAAGTGTCTGCGCAAAAGAAAGCTGAATGTTGAGGAGCAGAGCCAGAGACCCAGAGTTCTGCCTCTATGATTTTAGAGAGGAAGTTAACTGTTGAACACTTACCACGAGCTCCTATGTATCAGGACTACAATGCTAACAGCAGTAAGCAGCAAGTAAGACAGCTGGCTGCCTTGTGTTTCCTTTTTAAAAACAAGTCTTTAGATCACAAGCTCTCTAGTGCATGGCAGCAGTGTGTACAGCATCAGGACTAGAGCACAGCCATGTAAGCAAAACACCCGCTCTTTATTCCCACTTCAGATTCTCTAAACTGACAGTCAAAGGAAATGAATGAACATGTTCATAAGGGAAAATTTTAATCCACATTAACAATTATTAAAGTTACTGGAATATAAAATCTGAGAATAATGCCCTCTTAAACCTGTATTTATTTAAAAGAAATCAGAATCCACTATATATGCTTGCTTCAGAATTTGGCCTCATTAGAAACATCTAGCAGAAAAGAGGCAGGAGGGTCTGGAGTTTGGGGCCAGAGTCAGCCACATACAAGTTCTATTAGGGCAGCCTGAGTTACATGAAATTCTGTCCAAAACAACAACGAACAAAAAACTTTAAACTGGGTGTGTTGATGCATGCTGTGAAACACCAGCTAAGGAAAAGCATAAATCAAGAGAGAATGGGCAATATCCCAGAGCACTTAACAATTCATCTATGAAACAGTTCTTTGATTTTGGGGTATTTCATGCCTGTAGGTTTACTTTGAAAACGTGAACTGAAAGGCTTCTAGGAGCTGGAGAGATGGCTCATCAGTTAAGAAAGAGCATGCACCGCTTTTGCAAGACCCAAGTTCAGTTCCCAGCACCTACATTGATGGCTCATAACCACCTGCAATTCCAGTTCCAGGTGATCCAACACCTTCTGGGCTCTGACCATCTGCATACAAGTGTGAATGTATGTTAGAACTGGGTGGTGGTGGCACACACCTTTAATCCTAGCACTAGGAAGACATAGGCAGGCTGATCTCTAAGAGTTCGAGGCCAGCCTGGTCTACAGAGTTAGTTCCAGGACAGGCTTCAAAGCTACACAGAAAAATCCTGTCTTGAAAACAAACAAACAAAAAACAAAACCCAACAACAACAACAACAACAACAAAACCAAAAAACAAAAGGGAATTTTAAAGAAAGGCTTCTAGATACTGAGAACAATAAGGTGGCAAGCTCAACTGTGTACAATTGGGCATATATCCAAATGTCTAAGCCACCGCCTTTAAGGCCTCAATCTCTCCATTCACAAATCAAAGGTAGTTAACTTTTTTTTTTTTTTTTTTTTTGGTTTTCTGAGACAGGGTTTCTTTGTGTAGCTGTGCGCCTTTCCTGGATCTTGCTCTGTAGCCCATGTTGGCCTCAAACTCACAGAGATCCTCCTGCCTCTGCCTCCCGAGTGCTGGGATTAAAGGCATGCGCCACCACTGCCCCCGGCTTTAACTTTTAAACTAATAGCTTCCACCACTATTACCTCACTCCCGCCCTCAGGGTTTCTCTGTGTAGCCCTGGCTATCTTGGAACTCGCTCTGTAGACCAGGCTGGTCTTGAACTCAGGAATCTGCCTGCCTTTGCCTTCCGGGCACTGGGATTTAAGGCATGTGCTGCCACACCAGGCTGAGTTTCTATACTTTAACAAACACTAAAATCAATAATTCAACAGTCTAGAGCTCCATGAAAGACAAAAAAGGTTCTTGTGTTTTCTATAGCAACCCTAAGGCAAAACCTCCCCTGATCTAGGTAGGTGTTTTTAATTTATGGCAATTCTTTGGAGTGGGGTGTAAACAGCTGGTGGGAAGAGTGCTTGTCATGAAAAGTATGAAGACCTGGGTTCAATCCCAAGCCAAGACTGGTGACTCGTAATACTAGCAGCATAGGCAGTGACAGGAATATCCCTGGACTCTGTTGGACCACCTCACCTCAGCTTACGTAGTGAACTCCAAGCCAGTGAGAAACCTTGCCTCAAAAACCAGGTGGGCAGCTAGGGAGAGGTGGATAAAAGCACACGCTGACCAGAATAAAAAAGAGAGTATACTTGTAAATGACAGGGAGGCATAGTAGCCCACTGTAATTATAGGGGCTCAGGAGGAGACAGGGGATTCACAGAGCAAGTTAAAATGAAAGTTCTGGGATCATCAAGTGAGATACCCAGCCTCAAAATACAACAGGAAGAGCAACTGAGGAAGATTCCTGATGTCAACTTTTGGTCTCCACATACTTGACAGCATAGTGAGACACCGCCTCAAAACAAAGAGGCGGGCTGGGGAGTTAGCTCAGTGGTAGAGCGCCCTGGGTTCGAGCCTCAGCTCCACAAAACAAACAAACAAAAAAGAGGCTAGATATCAAGAAAGAACATCCAATCTCTGTGAGTTCGAGGCCAGCCTGGGCTACCAAGTGAGTTCCAGGACAGGCACAAAGCTACACAGGGAAACCCTGTCTCAAAAAACCAAAAAGGACATCCAAGATTGACTTCTGCTTCCTCTCCCCCAAGTCTACCTTCACTCACTCAGTCACAAAACATAAGGTAACCTGCAAGCATTGCTTTTTTTTTTTTTTTCCAAATAATTATGAGTCTAAGCACCAACAAATTAGCCAATTCAAAGTTTCTTTTAATTCTTTTTAAGCCAGGGTCTCATATATTCCAAGCTGGCTGCAAGTCAGTATGCTACTGAGGAAGGCTCTGAATGTCTGACCCTTCTGCCTGCGCCTTACCCCGAAAGCTGAGATTACTTTACTCTGTAAAGTCCAGGGCTGGCTGGGATTACTGGAGTGGGCCATCATTCTCAGAACCCACTTCTAAACGTTGTCCTCTACTTTCCACACGCCCACGGTGGCATTTGTGCATGTGGGTAATGAATAGGAAAAGAGCCGGGCGGTGGTGGCGCACGCCTTTGATCCCAGCACTCGGGAGGCAGAGGCAGGTGGATCTCTGTGAGTTCGAGGCCAGCCTGGGCTATAGTGTGAGTTCCAGGAAAGGCGCAAAGCTACACTGAGAAACCCTGTCTCAAAAAAAAAAAAAAAAAAAAAAAAAGAAAGCAAGCAGGTGTCAAAGCATGGTGGCATTTAATCTTAACAGGCAGAGGCAAGCAGATCTCTAAGTTCAAGGCCAGCATTGACTAGGCAGGGTTACACAGTGAGGCTGTCTTTTAAAACAAAACAAAAACCAACAGGTAGACCTCGTATGCACTTATTTGGATTAAGCTATAAGACAAGGAAACAAACAACAAAACCCCCAGGCACTGCAGTATGAACAGGTGTGTCTAGCTGTTCAGTAAACACTGCAGCACACACAGCTATAAACTTCAAATTTCTGGAGTATTTTCCTAAGGAGAAGTAAGAAACGGGTTGCAAGGTTACCTCTGTCAATGACACAAACCCTTTCCAATATATATATATATATATCCTTTGATTTTCTTTTCTTTTTGTTTTAAGCTGTGTCTAAAACGACACGGTTTAAAATCCAAACATTACATTGGCTACGGAGTGAGTTTCCCTCTACCTGCCTGCCACCGTGCCTGCCCCTAAGGGGCAAACAACGTCCCTTGATTAAAGAGATACACATGCTTCGCCTTTTCCACTTCAAGTAGGTCGGACAGCGTTAAGCTGACAGCGATCACAAAGAGGACAAATGACAAATGGTCCTGAAACTTACTCATCATCCTCCGCCAATCGCTTGTGTTTCTTTCGACAGTGAATGGAAGCACTGTGGGGACAAACAAAAACACGTCGGTCAACCAAGGCAGGAACTTAAATTTAAGGTTTCTGCAGCCCGTCGTCCTCCATCTCCCGCCACCAACTGCATATCCCTTCTGTGGCCGTGAGGGACCAGCACCATTCCAAGATCAGTCTAGCGGAGGACTCCCAGCAACCAGACAGGGGAATCTGAAGTTGTCACTCGGTCGGGGCAGTGACAGTTGAGCACCCGCTCCAGGACCCACTTCTGTCCCCGCACTGCCGAGGGAGCGGCCAGGCCGAAGGACCCTCGGCGGGTCGCCGGCCGTGCGACCCGGGACTCACGGTTAACGTCCCGCGGGGTTAACGGGCCCGCCCCACCTGCTCCTCACCGTCCGCGCGCTGCTCTCCCGCCCGGGCTGCTCGGCGCAACGCGGGCGCCCGGCCGCGGGGCCAGGTCAGGGCCGGTGGCTCCCGGCGGGAAGGCCCGGCCCGCGAAGGCCGGCGGCGGCTGCAGGAAGTCCGCGCTGCCGCTCAGAGGGAGGCCGCTGAAGGGCCGGCCGAGCGCCGCCATGGCTTGAGACGAGGCTGAGTCGGCCGCCCCAGTCGCTAGTGTGTCCCCCAGCTCCCGCACTGGCGGCCACCGCCGCTGCCCACGAGAACCCGCCTCCGAGCCCGCTTCGACCCCCACGTCACGCCTTCTAGAACCCTCCACTCCCGACCGCCCAGAGACACGTCGGGATTTGTTGTGAATAGAGGGCCGCTGTCGCGAGGCATGCCGGGAGTTGTGGTTCTGGAGGACTACAAGTAAGATGGCTGGCGGTGTACTCGGCGAATCGCTGGAGATCGGGTCACCCCCACCGGTCCCTAGGCTGACCGAATCCCAATTCCCGAAACAGAACACTGAGCTGGGCGTGGTGGCTCATGACTGTCCGCCCAGCTCTTATACGGTGGAGACAGGATGATCAAACGTTCGAGGCTAACCTTTGACTATGTCTCCATGGTTTAGGTCGGCCTGGTCTACATGAGATTCTGTCCCTCCTCCCACCCCCCAAAAAGGTTATACGCCTCTGTTTCTTTCTTTTCTTTCTTTCTTTCTTTCTTTCTTTCTTTCTTTCTTTCTTTCTTTCTTTCTTTCTTTCTTTCTTTCTTTCTTTCTTTCTTTCTTTCTTTCTTTCTTTCTCTCTCTCTCTCTCTCTCTCTCTCTCTCTCTCTCTCTCTTTCTTTCTTTCTTGTTTTTTCGAGACAGGTAGCATTACGCCTTTCCTGGAACTCACTTTGGAGACCAGGCTGGCCTTGAACTCACAGAGATCCGCCTGCCTCTGCCTCTCGGGTGCTGTGATTAAAGGTGTGGGCCACCTTTCTTTTATTATGTGCATTGGTCTGAAGGTGTCAGATCCCTCAGAACTGGAGTTACAGTTGTAAGCTGCCATGTGGGTGGTGGGAATGAGCCGGGGTCTTCTGGATAAACAGTGCTCTTAACCACTGAGCCATCTCTCCAGCCCCAAATGCCTGTTTCTCCTGTAATAAAACAGGATAATGAAAGTGTCTTCGCCTGGCAGTGGTGGTGCAAGCCTTTAATCCCAGCACTTGGGAGGTAGAGGCAGGTAGATATCTGTGAGTTCAAGGCCAGCCTGGTCTACAGAGTGAGTTCCAGGAAAGGCGCAAAAACTACTCAGAGAAACTCTGTCTCAAACCCCCCCACCAAAAAAAAAAAAAGTGTTTTCAGAGTTGAAGTGAGAAGTTAATGAATTAAAAAATCTAGAGGTAGAGTGGCACATGCCTTTAATCCCAATAGTCCCAGGGCAGAGGCAGGAGGATCTCTGTGAGTTTGAGGTCACTCTGGTCTACATAGCCAGTTCCAGGCAGCCTCAGTTACATAGAGAGACCCTGTTTCAAAACAAAACAAAACAAAAAAATGTCTAGAAGTGGGAACTGACAACTGGAGTACTATTAGAAAGTTGTTCTCTAACTTCTACCCCCAGGTACACACATTCACTCTCATGCACACATACAATAATAATGAATAGAAGATTAAAAGTCAATAAAAATCTGGGGGTAGGGTGTGGCTCAGTGGTAGGACACATGTACTGTGCGCTCTTACCCTGTAAGGAAATGTCACGAAACACGACAGAATCCACTAACGAGAATTTTATTAAGATAAGAGAGAGAGAGACAGATGGGAACAGGCCTGTGAAAAGACTTGTGAACAAAGAGAGAGAAGCCAGGGAATATGGCGCTGGCTTATAAAGGCTGGGCCGCGCCTGCGCACACAGGCTTGTGTGGCGACTCCTCGCATGTGTGTAGATCACATGGTTGCGCTGCTCGCTTATATAACCATGCAAAGCCATGGGCTCCTGGTCACGTGAGACATTTTCACCTGGAAATGGCTATTTTGACCCAGAAATGGCTAGACAGAAGTGTCTAGGTCTGCTGGGCATGCACAACCATGGGGGCGTATTGTGAATCTCTATCATCCTGGACTCATTTTTTTTTTTTTTTAAAGAAAAAATGGCGCATTAGTGGGTATGGGGCATCGTTTCTCTCAAAGACTGCTTCCAGCTGAATGGTGGGCGTTGGTAGGCAGTTGGGGAAAATGGGAGGGGTAGCTTCTGAAGTTCTGGGATGAAGGTGGGAGTCCTGGAATGAAGTTCTGTCATCCCTTGTTCTGCAGCTGTCCATCCTTCCTGGTGTGGTTGGGAACCTTTTGTCTGACAAGATACTGGTGACATAGAAAAAGCTTAGAGAAAAAAGAATCATTATTATTTTATTTTGGGAGTTGACATTTATCTGAGGTAGATCTGGCCTGTCCAGATACATGTTAAAAAGGTGGCTGTGATAGAATTAATGATTGTTATGGTGTTTTAGTACTCTGCTTAATTTTTTTTTTAACCTGAGACAAGCCTTATTAGAGGTAGTTTATTTAAGGCACCTGTTTCTTTGTTAGTTTAGCATTTAGGAAATACAGGTAATCAGTTGCTGAGTATTGAACAATGATAGACTGTTATATCCTTACCGCCTGGATATTTTTGATGGTCCTTTTTGCCTCTGGCTCTGTGTGGCCCTAGTTGGGAAAAGAAGGGCTGATACCTTATTCCTCTGGAATTGGTGACAAGGCAGTGGATCCTGATGTCCTCTGGAGCTTGAGAGTATAGGCCCTGTTTGTTTTACTGTATATGAAGAGAGATTTTTCAGGGATGGAGGTGAGATAAAAGGTTTTTAGATGAGACAGGTGGACCCAGTGAGGAAAGCCCTTGAATTTAGCAGCTGTAGGAGTCACAAGAATTACCTTGAAGGGTCCCTGCCATTTAGGGGAAAGGAGTGAAGGGCACTGGCCTGGAGGAAACAGAAGAACCTGATCCCTGATGTGGATTGGAGGTGGACAATGATTGTCATATGGCTGAGGTAATCACCCGTCCGAATAGCTCCATAGGATAGACCTTAGGTGACATAAGAGAGGAGTGAACAGGCTATCTGGAACAGTTGGAGGGTTGGATAAAAGACCTGGTGTTAGTACTGGCCTTCCATACATTAGTTTAAATGGAGAAATTGAAAGAGGCATTTTAGGAAGAGCCCTGAGCCTGAGAAGAGCTAGAGGCAATAATCTTATCCAGTCGAGGTGAAGTTCCTGTGACCTCTTAGTAAGAATAGTTTTTAAAGACCTGTTGGTACGCTCCACCTTTCCTGAGGATTGAGGATGGTATGGGATAGAAAAAAAGGCATCTTTGAGGTCTAGAACAGAGAAGTGAGAGGTTCCTGAAGGGACAGTGGACAGGAGAGTATAAGGATTAGGCACTACAGGGTGGAGGGGGACCACTGCAGAGTTAATGAGCCGGAGGTCTTGAACCAGGCAGTAGGTTCCATTAGATTTTTTTTTTTTTTTGGTTTTTTGAGACAGGGTTTCCCTGTGTAGCTTTGCACCTTTCCTGGGACTCGCTTTGGAGACCAGGCTGGCCTCAAACTCACAAAGATCCGCCTGGCTCTGCCTCCCGAGTGCTGGGATTAAAGGCGTGTGCCACCACCGACCATTAGACTTTTTAACTGTAAGTATGGGAGTGTTAAAAGGTAAAGAGGTTGGGCGGAGCAGTTTTTTCCTGAGAAGGTCAGAGATGATAGGCTTAAGGACTCTTAGGCTCTGGAGTGAGAGAGGGTACTGAGCTTGGGTGATATATCTGGTAGGGTTCTGTAGTTGGATAGTAACAGGCTGATGGTGCCTAGCCATAGAAGGGTTTTGGGTATTCCAGACTTTTAGGTCTACCTGAGAGAGTGGCAAGGGAAAAGAATTGTTAGAGTCAGTAGAGTGAGTGGCTAGGAGAAGGAGAAGAGGAGCTGCTGGCACATCTGGGATGAGGCGAATGTGTGGAGCAAAAGCAATGGACGCTCCTACCTTAGCTAGAAGATCCCTTCCCATTAAAGGTACAGGGCAGCCTGGCACCACTAAGAATGTGTGTGTAAGAGGGATGCCTCTGAAAATGCAGTTAAGTGGTGGTGTCTGATGAGGTAGGTAAGGCTGTCCCCCAACCCCGACAATAAGGAGACGAGAAAGAGAGGTAGGCCCCCAAACTCTCTCAGGACAGAGTAGGTAGCTCCCGTGTCCAAAAGGAACGAGATGGGATGCCCATTTACTTTTATTACTACCCTAGGTTCCCTGTGTGAGATGGGAGTGGCCGGGGCGGAAACCGGGCAGCTTCAGTGGTCGCTGTAAGCCAAGCCTAGAAAGTCAGCCAGAGGGTGGTCTTCGTCTGGCGTTCCTATGTCGCTTGGGACATTAGGACAGTCAGCAGACCAGTGACCATTTTGGTAACATTTTGGACAAGGCCCTGTTGGTGCCCTTCGTGGGGCGGTGGTGCAAGCCGGGCCCAATGGCCTTCTTTCCCGAACTTGAAACAGGCACCAGACGGCTTTCGGGGAACTGGTTGGATAGTGTTTGCCAGCATCTGGCAGCTCCTTTTCTGGGCCTTCTCATCTCTCCCATGGTACACCTTAAATGCTATCACCAGCACATCTGCCTGTGGGGTCAGAGGGCCATTCTCTAAATGTTTAAGTTTAGCCCTAATGTCAGGGAAGCTCTGTGAGACAAAGTGGGTCATTAGGAGCTGCCTGCCCTCGGGGCTCTCCGGGTCTAAGCTAGTGAACTGAACTAGAGCCTTGGTGAGCTGCTCTTAGAAGTGAGACTGATTTTTGTCCTTATCCTGAATTACCATTTTTAGTTTTTCATAATTTACTGGTTTTAGGGCAGCCTTACAGAGGCCTGTCAGGAGATAGGTAATAAACCTATCTCTGGCTAGAGAGCCACCCTGGGTGTTATAGTCCCAGTGTGGTTCTTGGTCAGGAACCACCTCGGCTCCTGGAGGATGTGAGGGGTTAGTCTGGTGAACCTCATCTGCATGAGTACTAGCCTGTTCCCATACCCGCCTGCGCTCCTCAGGAAGTAAATTATTAGAGTATCATGTATGTATCATGAAAGGTGAGACTATAAGATTGAGTTATATATTGAAACTGTTTAATAAAGGAAGCAGAATTAGAAGTGTAAGAACCCAGCTTAGTTTCTATCTGAGAGAGTTCTGCGAGAGAGAATGGAGCATGAACTTTAATCAGTCCATCCACACCAGCCACCTCTTGCAAAGGGAGAACAGTGGACGGGTTTGGATGGCTGGAATCAGGCACTTTAGCAGTTCAAGAACGGGTAGTAGGAAGAGTGAAGGTTGGAGCCAGGGCAGGGCCTTTGGAAACGGCAGCCATTTTTTATTATTTTGTAAAGCCTATTTGGACCATCTCTTAGTACAGAGACAGATAAGCTCAGGAATCTTTAAGTGAGGCATTAAGGTGAGAGGTTTTAAAGCTTCAAGAAGACAGCCTAAAGAAGAGGAAGGACTGACAGGGTTGGAAGCCTTATTTCCCATGTCTGCAGCAGAGAGGCAGAAAAATAAAAAATAAAAATAAAAAAACAAACGTGATCCAGAGCCAAGGCCCCAGGCATCCCTAGGGCCAAGGACAGATACCGGGCACAGGCTTCTAAAGGACTTGTCAGCCGAGAAACAGGGGCCTCTGCTGCTTGAAGCAAGGATTCCCTGGGAATCGGGAACAGCGTCTACTGCTTTGTCAAGCCGGAAAAACGTGTGTCGCTGCCACACAGCCCCAGGATGCACGCAATGGTCATGGTCCAACCACAAGGAATATCTCAAGCTGCAGACATGGGAGATGGCTAGAAATTTAGGCCTGCAATAGGGGCCAAGACCATGGCCGGGGGTTCCCCTGGTTTCAAGAATAACCAGTGAGGCACCGGCTCAACAGTCGTTCTCACAGATTCAGGAGACTGTTTATGCCAGCTGAAAAGTGAGGGGCTCACCAATCGAAGAAGCGGTGTTGCATGCGACTTTGTGCAGCCAGGCCAATGGACAGTGGTCTGTTGCATATGGAACAGAGTCCCCGGTTTACGGGTTTCCAGGCACAGAGCACCCGTTTCCTCACAGCACCAGATGTTAGTCATTTTGGCAGTGCTCTTACCCTGTGAGGAAATGTCACGAAACACGACAGAATCCACTAACAAGAGTTGTTTTATTATTTATTATTATTATTATTATTATTATTATTATTATTATTTGGTTTTTCGAGACAGGGTTTCTCTGTGTAGCTTTGTGCCTTTCCTGGAACTCGCTCGAACTCACAGATCTGCCTGCCTCGGCCTCCGAATGCTGGGATTAAAGGCGTGTGCCACCACCGCCCGGCATGTGTGGTGATATTTTGACTTTTTTCTTCTTTCTTTCTTTCTTTCTTTCTTTTCTTTCTTTCTTTCTTTCTTTTTCTTTCTTTCTTTCTTTTTTTTTTTTGTTTTTGCTGAGGATCTATCTAACCCAGGGCTTTGTGCTTGCTAGGCAAATGCTCTACCACTGAGAGTTTTATTAAGATAAGAGAGAGAGAGACACAGATGGGAACAGGCCTGTAGAAAGACATTGTGAATAAAGAGAGAGAAGCCAGGGAATATGGCGCACGCTTATAAAGGCTGGGCCGTGCCTGCGCACACAGGCTCATGTGGTGACTCCACGCATGTGCGAAGATCACATGGTTGTGCTGCACGCTTTACGCAACCACGGAAAGCCATGGGGTCCTCACACAAGACGTTTTGAACCGGAAATGGCTAGGCAGAAGTGTCTAGGTCTGCCGGGCATGCACAACCGTGGGGGAATATTGTGAATCTCTATCACTGTGGAGGGGTCCCAAAACAGCTTGACCACACAGCAGCCATGACAGGCTTAGGGGCCTAGATACAGCTTCTGTGACAGGCTTACTGGCAGGCAACACCCAGATCCAGGAAAAGCCTTCAGCTGGTACCACCCAGGGATCCACCCAGGGGTGAGGAAGTACGTGACATCCCAAACATCCCAACCATTAGATAAGGTGGCCAGATGCCCTTGAGTCTAGCACACACCTATTTCTGTTTTACTGATACCCCTAGACAATTGTCAGCCAGTCAGGGTCCTGGACCCTGGAAATCCCTTCACCTCAACCTCTGCAGTGATAAAAACTCTGCCCCACCTGAGCCCAGGGCTCTCTGCTCTTACCACTGCTTTGGACAGACAGAGAAACCAAGCTTGGAGCTTGAAGAGAATAAGGCTCTTCACTTTAACATGCAGGATTTGGTCTCTGTGGCAGTCTTTTGGGGGTTCCCATGATCTGAGCATAACAGTACAACACCACAAAAATATAAGCAAAGTAGCTGGATGTGAGGGCTCACACCTGTGACCCCAGCAATGGGCAGACTGAGGCAGGAGAATTGTTTGCGGTCAGCCAAGCTTAGAAAACTGCTGATCATATATGCATACACACTTAATACTATCTTTCATTTCTTTCTGTGTTTTAGTACAAATGAAGTTACTGGATCCCAGGGGCAATTACTAAAATCCTCACAGAGATTGGTAGAACACTGGGGCGGGGAGAAGAAAGTGCAGCTTGGCATGTCCAGCCCTGAACAGCGTCTCCTGCTTAGGTTGGACAAGCAGGACACCGAAGCCTCCCAAATTGTATCTTTATCTAATTTGCAGCTAGACGCTCATCCCCTAGAAAAACAATGTCTGAGAGCTAAATGGTGGGGGCCAAGGAAGGGTTTATATAATGGCCAAAGAATGGAGAATTGTTCACGCACCAGCTTCTCCACTCAAGATGTAAATCCCACCAGGAAAGAATGAGACCACCACCACAATTTTTGAGCCAAGACTGAAGCAAACTTTATTAAATACTGGCCAGGACCATGGATACTGGCCAGGTTCAAACTCAAGACCCACTCTTAGAATATGGTGCTGAATTACGTTCGTGGGGGGCTTATAGGGACAAAAGCCATAAGAATACATGCTTCTCATCTTTGTCCAATCAGAGGCAAGCATACATCCTGACAAACTCCCTGCCTATGTTCCTCCTGCCTACCTGTGATTAAGCACATCCTGTGCCATTGGAGCAAGCAAGCTTGTTTACAGAAGTGAAAACATGTGGCTTCTTATCTTACATGAACAAGAGCCCCCAGCATTCCAGGAAGTTACCTGTCCTTGGGCAAGTGGTGCTTACAGGTTAGAGGCACTTCTGTTTTATAGATCTCTTTAAACTTGAAACATAAAATTAACCATCACACAGAGGGACTGAGGGATTTAGCTAGAGGCTAGAAATGATGGAGAGACACCCTAACTAATAAAAGAGGAATATTAAGCCTTTTCTGGGAATAGACAGAGATCTTCCAGGAACGTGGACCACTTCTTCACGAGCTGGTGCTTCTGGTCATGGTATCTTAAGCCTTGATGAGAGAGCCTAGGCCAGTTTAGGGAAAGTTAGCACCTTTATTATAGTTCTGGATGAGATATTCATCCAACTAGGAAAGCACACATGTACCTGTGCACACTAAGTGCTCTGTGCAGCTATGTGTGTGAATATATGGGATTATAGGTAGATTTTTCATCAGACCGTCAGCTCCCCAATAATGATATGCAGACTCATTATTAATTATGAAACTCAGCTGATAGCTTAGGATTGTTTCTAACTAGCTCTTATAACTTAAATTAACCCATTTCTATTCATCTATGTGCTGCTGTGTGGCTCACGGTCTTACCTGTGCTCCAGTGTGTCCTGATGACCTGCCTTTCTTCACAGTGTACAAGAACATTATTTTACAACATGGGATGATCTTCTTATGTATGCATATGCATGCATGTACATGTGTGTTCACTCATAGATATTTGTGCAGGCATGTGTGTGCCTTTGTCTCTATGTATTGATACATGTATACATGTTGATGTGTGTGTACATGTGCATATTCACTTGTTTTTGTATGTGTGTATTTATACCTGTACTGGCATACACATATACTTGTCTGTTCTGTGTGTACTTGTATGCGTAAATGTACATATGTACATTTGTGTGTACTTGTTTGAAAATGTGTGTCTATGAACAATGTTTATAAATATGTGCCTGCATCTTTCTATGTGTGCATGCCTGTGAATGTATTTGTGGGTTTGTGTGTATTCTGTGTTTAATGCATAGGTATGTTCATTTAAATGTGTCAATTTGTGAGCCTATGTGTACAGAAGTGCATAAATGTACATGTATATATATGTGTGTTTATATGTAGATGTTATATGTGCCTCTGCTGCCTGTGTTTTTATAACAGGGGAGATAAAAGTATAAGATTGTAACATCTAGTCAGAGTCTGTGCTTCCAATTGCATCCAAAGAATTCATTCTGCATTTCAGTTACTTTATACTATTAGGTGATCATTATTAATCAATAAATTATTAATATGCAATCATAATTTATTCTGAAGCCATTATCTATCTCATACAAACCCCCCCTCAGTTGATTTTGGGGATAAAAGAGTTTTTCTTCTTGAGTTTCTCAGAAAACTCATTCATGTTGGTGACAGTGGACACACATGACCAATCTGGTGTATCTCGTCACCTGAGGAGTCAAGTGTTTTAAAGTGATGAACACTAAATACTGTAAAATAGAAACCAAAAATGAATTGGCAGCTGGTGGTGGCTCACACCTTTAATCCCAGCACTCGAAGGCAGAGCCAGGTGGATCTCTGTGAGTTGGAAGCCAGCCTGGTCTACAGAGCGAGATCCAGGAAAGGCACAAAGCTACACAAAGAAACCCTGTCTTGAAAAACCAACCAACCAACCAACCAACCAACCAACCAACCAAACAAACAAACAAACAAAAATGAATTGGGTAGTGGTGGTGCACACCTTTAATTCCAGCACTTGGGAAGCAGAGGCAGGCAGATCTCTGAGGCTAACTTGGTCTACAGAGTGAGTTCCAGGACAGCCTGGGCTACATAGAGAAACCTTGACTTGAAACCCCCACTCCCTAAGAAAAGATATTTTGAGTAAAAATAATAACAAGAAATATATTCATTTTTTTTTTTTTTTTTTGGCAAGTTCTCTCTACATAGCCATGACTATCCTGGAACTCACTATGTAGACAACACTGGCCTCAAACTCACAGAGATCCACCTGCATTTGCCTCTCTAGTGCTGGGATTAAAGGAGTGCACTACCTTGCCAGGCTAAAACATCCATTATATTCTTAAGCCTCCACAAAACTGAATGTAAAGATCACCAGCTGTTCCCAATGTAAGACCAATGCAGTGCAGGACTGTGAATTTGACTTCAGCATTGCAAAACAAAAAGTTCAGAGAGAAGCAAATTACTTTTCTCAAATTGAATGTATGTTAAAAACCTCCCAGTTGTTTAACTTTGAGGTTTAAGACAAATTTAAAAAAGAAACAATAAAACTAATTATAGCCAGGCGGTGGTGGCGCACGCCTTTAATCCCAGCATTCGGGAGGCAGAGCCAGGTGGATCTCTGTGAGTTCGAGGCCAGCCTGGGCTACCAAGTGAGTTCCAAGAAAGGCGCAAAGCTACACAGAGAAACCCTGTCTCAAAAAACCAAAAAAAAAAAACCCAAAACCAAAAACAAACAAACAAACAAAAAACCCAAAAAAAACCAAAAAGAAACCTAATTATATTTTAGTTGCCAGTTAAAAAAAACAGGTTTTTTTTTTTTTTTTTTTTTGTTTTTTTGTTTTTGTTTTTGTTTTTAACTATGTGTGCATGAGAGTACATGCACATGAATGCAGATGCCTGTGGAGGCCAGAAGAGGGCATGAGATTGCCCTGGAGCTGGCCTTTCAGGTGGTTGTGAGCTATCCAGTGTGAGTGCTGGGGACTGAACCCTGGTCCTCTGTAAGAACAGTACATGCTCTTAACTGCACTGCCATCTCTCCAGCCCTTTAGCTGCCAGGTTTATCCATAGAAACTGTCTCAGCCCCAGTGAACTGAGAATGTCATTTGATGAGCCAGAGAATCAACTCACTGTGATAGGTGATAGACATTTACAGAGCAATGGATATAGAATAGAGAGTTTGTACTGTGTATCTTTGAGATTGGAAAAGAAACATTTTAGATTACTATTATTTTTTCTTAGTATGCTATACCTTTTTGTTATATGACTTAGAATATATGCACTATATTAATACACCATAGATGCATAATAATGAATGATATACATATATGGCTGGTCCATTTGCATGTTTAAAACTGGAATTGGGCTATAAATCTTAAAATTAGTAGACTACCAAGGCTTGAGGTGAATATCATTCCTGGACTTCTACAGAGCAACAGAGCTGTTTATGCAGCTGTTGGGAGATGTGGGCAGTGGAAGAATCAGAGGCTGTACCCTAACACTTTGGATGGGCCAACTTCTTTACTGGATTAAACTCCTACATTGTTTTTTCTCAAGACATATATGCATTGAAATATGTGGACTATACCAATGAATATAGCATATAATTGGTCGCTCTTCTATCTCATGAGAACCTGAGTCAGTGTGATAGTTTTCTATTTTTCTTTCACAAAGCTTATTTTAGAAGTATTTATTTAAATTAATTTGATAGCACAATGGCACTGGTAACTATCCAAATAACTGACATCATAAAGAGTTGATGGCAGCTGGGCAGTGGTGGCTCACACCTTTAATCCCAGCACTCGGGAGGCAGAGCCAGGCGAATCTTTGTGAGTTCAAGGCCAGCCTGGTCTACTGTGAGATCCAGGACAGGCTCCAAAAGCTACACTGAGAAACCCATTCTCAGGAAAAGAAAAAAAGAAAAGAAAAGAAAAGAAAAAGAGCTGATGGCAAGACTGCTGAGTATAGCTTGAAAAGGCATCTAATATTGAAGTCTGATAAACCGGAGACCATATTTGTCTTAATTTTTTTTTAAGTTTATGTGTATGTGTTTGTGTGTGAGAGAGAGTATACTAAATGTGGGCCAGTAACTGCAAAGGGACAGAAGGTATGGATCCCTGGAACTAAAGCTACAGCAGTTGTAAGTTGACTGATATGGGTTCTGGGAACCAATCTCGGGTCTAGAAGAACAGCAAGTGCTCTTGACCCCTGAGCCATTGTTGTGGGATATTTGATCTCACTGTGAAACTCTGTGTTGATAAAATTAACCTTGGATCATGGGACGGGTCTAGTGACTAGTTGGTAGGAATTAGCCATAGAGAGGACAGAGGAGCCAGTAATACAGATAGAGAGATGCACAGAGGAAGGAGTAGGGAGGGACTTAGAGATGCATGGTCTTTTTAGTTTGGGACATGGGGAGAGGTGCTTTTCTTGCTGGGTCTCCAGCCAAAAAGGAAGGACAGCTGGTTGCTTCTTGGCTTTTCTGATCTAGCAGGTTTTCACCCCAACATCTGACTCCCAAGTCTTTATTTTAAATGGAATGATAAGAAACTTAGTTTAATCTACATTTGTCAGCTGAGGCTGAGCTGGTGTTGGTGGATCAGAAATCCCACCAGGCTGCAGACTGAACGGCTGGATGCTTACTGTGGGGCCTCGGAGCACAGACTGACAGTTAAAATGTCAGTAGATTTGGGTGCAGCTGCTAAGCCAACAGGAAAACAAGAAGCCATCTCTTCACTCCACAGTCTAAGTATTTTCTTTCTTTCTTTCTTTCTTTCTTTCTTTCTTTCTTTCTTTCTTTCTTTCTTTCTTTCTTTCTTTCTTTCTTTTGAGCTGAGGATCGAACCTAGGGCCCTGTGCTTGCTAGGCAAGCACTCTACCACTGAGCTAAATCAGTATTAAATAAGTATTTTTCAGCGCATAGAGGGAGTCTATTTATCAAACAGAAATTCAAGAACAGGGTACTCTATGGTCATCTTCATATAACTTCATGGTTGTTATACTGAGTTGAAACATGTTTGTTTTAATAGCTGGGAATTAGTAGAGATAAATGGAGCTAACAGGAGGTTTCCATGAAATGGAAACTAAACCTGGAGACTTCCAGGAACATTATTGACTTTAAAATTAATAGGGAGTGGAGAGCACACTAATGATCTCCACCTGTGTCCATTCTTGTGAGAAACATAGGAAGAGTCTTTTCTATCAAATACTGTAAAACCTGAGTTTAGGATAAGTAATTGAAATCTATTTAATCTCCCCCACTTTGTGAAACTTTTGCACAAATGTTTTAATTCTCGTCTGCTCAGTAAAACCTGTGTCTACATAAAGGCTTATAGTGGGAATCTAATAGTTGTTGTATCTAGGGCAAATGTTAGAACATAACAGTTGTTTCTCACTGTATCTAGGGCAACAGTAGAATGTATTAGTATTGACGAAGGTACCTAGACCTTGAAGAAATCATAGTAGAGAACAGTGATGGTTTTCTGTGATTTATAGGGTTGTTTTTCTGAGGAAGTTTTCCATCCATCGCATGGCTTTGGTCACAAGACTATTGAGGTACACTTGGAGGACTTGATTGTTGGGTACTGCGCACAGTGTACAATAAGGACCAAAGGTTTGCAGGGGTGTGATGATGTTCATGATTTTCATGATTTCCTTTTTTTTTTTTTTTTTTTTTTTGGTTTTTCAAGACAGGGTTTCTCTGTGTAGCTTTGTGTCTTTCCTGGATCTCGCTCTGTAGACCAGGCTGGCCTGGAACTCACAGAGATCCGCCTGCCTCTGCCTCCCGAGTGCTGGGATTAAAGGTGTGCGCCACCACCGCCCAGCATGTAATGATTTCCTTAAGAGAACATATGGAACAGATCAAAGGGGCTTTGATATGAGGAACTTGTTGTACCCCAAACACAACCTTTGTGTCCAATCAATAAATTTGCTTCTGAGCGGAGGCTTGAGGTATAGTTCACAGAAACTGTTTCTCCCTGCCACCAGAGCCTAGAATAACATTCGGGGGTGACTTTTCTGTCTTTGAACGTCCTGCACAACACAGAACACCCGACAAAGGCCCTCTGCTCTGTTCCAGGAATTTGATGGCCTGGAGAAGTGACCCCTTTGTCCTCGGAGCAGGCGCCCCTTCCCCTTCCTCCATCATTTCCTATGTACCAGTTCTCTTTCAACTTGCCAACTGAGAAAGATTTTGAGGTTGAGGAAAAGACAGTTACCACCTGAGTTAGGATAAAATCCTGCAAGGGTCTGAGAATCGCTGAAGGAAGACCTCAGACTCAAATAGTATGCAAAGAGCATTTGTTCCTGCATGTGGGGCCACCACTTGTACCAAATGGTGGCCCCAAAAGAGAATTCTGGGAACAGTTAGGTCATCTCAAACACAATTACTTAAGCAGGCTGTAGCTACATTAGTACAATTTTAATTGGCAGTGGTTATAGTTTTGCCATGTTGGGGCATACATGGGCAAGGCAGGGTATGTTTTAGGGAGATTACAGGAACTGTCCCTTTTGGTCACTGCCTTGAGGTACTATGGGGCTCAAGGGTTCAGGCCTAGCGTGCGTTATCTCCCTCATTGTCCTTTTAGGAAACTGAAACTCAGGCCCAGTGGTAAAATGGGAAAAGTTCAGACCTTTCAATCCAAATGCACTTCCTGTCTCCATGGGTTTGCTTTTGAGGGTTCTGTAACCCTCTTGATCACGCTCAATGCTTTCTCTAGACACTTCCGTTTGAGTCCTGGCCATTTTCTCTTCGACCCTAAACATGCCTCTGACATCTTTAATTCCATAGCCTGGGAATGTATGGAACATCAAAACAGAGGCACTGAGAATGACATTTTGTTGATTAAGATAGAGACATCATGATGAATTATCACAGTGATGACAGCAGCATTAGGAATCTAAGACATGAGTAGTGGAAAAATGGAGTGTGTCAAAATGGTGGCAAATCACCTGAGTTTTTAGAAAATTATTTAGACTGTGGTGATATTTTTAACAAACAAAACTTGCCTGAAGATCAGAGGACAGAACAAGCCACTAGATTAAAAATAGAGGCCAGGCAGTGGTGGCACACACCTTTAATCCTAGCACTGGGGAGGCAGAGATCTGTCTGGGTTTCTGTGAGTTCAAGGCCACACTGGGCTACACGAGATTAATCCAGTCTAAAATAGAAACAGAGCCAGGCAGTGCTGGCACACACCTTTAATTCCAGCACTTGGGATCACACAACTCTAATTCCAGCACCAGGAAGTTTGAGACAAGAAATGATGTGGCTGGGCAGAGAAAGGAATATAAGGTGGGGGATGGGGGAGAGGGAACTCATGTTCTTTCAGGCTGAGGAGTTGGTGAGGTAAGAGGTGGTGGCTGTGGCTTGCTCTGCTTCTCTGATCTTTCAGCTTTCACCCTGATATTTGGCTCCTGTTTTGTTTTTTTGTTTTTGTTTTTGAGCTGAGGATCAAACCCAGGGCCTTGCGCTACTACTGAGCTAAATCCCCAACCCGCTCCTGTTTTTTTTTTTTTTTTTTTTTTTTTTATTATAAGACCATTCAGGGTTTATGCAACAGTGACCTTTGCCCAAATCAACATAAATTTTGTTCACCTGTATAAATGTGATTAATATTCTGTTCATTATAACAGGTCCCCAGACCTTAGCCTAACTGACACTATGATGGAAGTACCATGTAGGCCTTGGAACCCAGCACCGAGGCAGCAACATTTGCCAGAAGGAGAACAAAGATCTATTCCAACAAAATCTGTAGTTCTGGGAAATCTCTAAATGCATTGTCTTAGTTTAGGTCTTTATTTCTGTGAAGAGACACCATAGCCACAGAAACTCTTATAAAGAAAACATTTAATTGGGGTGGCTTGCTTACAGTTTCAAAGGTTCAGTTTATTACCATCATGATGAGGAACATGGTGGTATATAGGCAGACATGGTGCTGGAGCTGAGCGTCCTACATCTTGCAGGCAACAGGAAGTCAACTGACTATTACACAGAGCAAAAAGACCTCAAAGCCCGCCCACACTATGATGCACTTCTTCCCACAAGGCCACACGTCCTAACAGTGCCACTTCTTTTGGAGGCCATTTTCTTTCCAACCACCACATCTACTAACCTTGCTTTTTGGCTTCTGCTTCTGGCTAACTATTATTAACTGAAGTATGTTAACTTAGGATGTGGTTTCTATGCTTTAAAGCTCACCTGGAGAAAGGTTGGGGGCTACACTGGGATCCCAAACACTCAGTGTAGTCGATGGCTGGCTAAGAAGACTTTCTATTGGCTTTAACCTGTGTCTGAGTAGGTCTTCTCTGGTGGACACCTCACACCGTCCATCGCTACTATTGTGGACGTTAAATGCAAAACGAGACAATGATAAGCTACAATAGATTATTTCACTTTTTGTATTTGTTAATTTTTTTAAAAATATATTTATTTATTTTGGCTTTTCAAGACAGGGTTTCTCTGTGTAGCTTTGCACCTGTCCTGGATCTCTGTAGCCCAGGCTGGCCTCGAACTCACAGAGATCCGCCTGCCTCTGCCTCCCGAGTGCTGGGATTACAGGCGTGCGCCACCACTGCCTGGCAATTTTTGTTTTATAACCTAAAATTTAGTGTATTTTAGGGTGCCTTCCATGGTCTACTGAGAAAATGATCTATGCCAAAACTATTGAATTGGACATTTGGTAGATGTCTATTAATTACATCTTATCTCCGATAGACTTTGGTTGTTATTTTTGTAGAAATTAGAAATTTCTTATGAGTACAGAGGTTTGCCTGAATGTGGGTCTTTGCACATCATGCTGCCTGGTGCCCATGAAGGCCAAAAGAGGGTGTTGGATGGCCTGGAACTGTAGTTACAGGCAGTTATTGTAAGCCTATGTGAGGGTACTGGGAACTGAACCCAGGTTGTCTGAAAAGTGCAGCCAATGTTCTTCACCAGAGAACCATGTCTCCAGCCCTGGGAAGTTTTGCTGTTTCTTTGATGATTTTTTTCTCTTTTTTTGAGAAAGAGTCTCTCTATAGCCCTGGCTGTCCTAGAACAAACTATGTAGAACAGGCTGGCTTTGAACTCACATGCATCAGCCTGGCTCAAGTACTAAGATTAAGGCCCAATCCACTATGCCAGGCTTTGTTATAGATTTTTTAAAGCAAAAGTAGGTCTAATGTACTGATAAAATCAGGATATTGGAGTCACTATTAATGTATCAATCCTCTGATTTTTAGTAGTTTTTCTGTTTTTTATTATTTAATATTTTGATGTTTTTTTCTTGTGTAAAGCTGTGTGTGTGTGTGTGTGTGTGTGTGTGTGTGTGTAATATATTTTTTAAAGATAGGATCTTACTATGTAGCCTGACTATCCTAGAACACACTATGTAGGACAGACTGGACTTGAACTGACAGAGATCTGTCTGTGTCTGCCACCTGAGTGTACAGATTAAAGATATGTGCCAATGCACTGAAATAATCTACTCAAGAAATATACAGACAACCAATTAAGCCAATTACAAGTGCATGAGTCCTGTACTAGACAGTGCCTAAGAAGGGGGCTCATGCCTCAAAGTTTCTTGGTGCAGGAGGTCAGGGATACAAGGTTTTGTTTGTTTGTTTGGTTTGGTTTTTCGAGACAGGGTTTCTCTGTGTAGCTTTGCGCCTTTCCTGGAACTCACTTCGTAGCCCAGGCTGGCCTTGAACTCACAGAGATTCGCCTAGCTCTGCCACTGGAGTGCTGGGATTAAAGGCGTGCGCCACCACAGCCACCCGGCTAGATACAGGGGTTTTAAAGGAAAAATCCACAAAGATCATCATTTACATAAATTAGTTGAGGGTCAGAGTAACCTTGAAACATTGGCTTCTGGCAGAACATAGCAATTATTTTAGATATAGCATGACAATTATTTTTGACATACCTTCAGGTATTACACATTATAAATTTGTATTGGCCTTAATTATTTGGTAAATACAAATGGACCCTGGTAAAATCCATGGATATACCAAATGTGAGGTAAAGACAGACATCGTGAGGGTGAGTGAGGAAACACAAAGAGTCAGGATGAGATGGCATTACCTTAGTCACCTCTAACACCTAGCCTATTACATCTTCTTGATGGCTTGTTCACTGTGTTAATATGTACACATCTTTACCTCAGAAACCCTCGCTAAATCCCAAAATACTGAGGCAAACAGTTTTGAACACTCATACACCACCTAAGTATTATTCAAGACATGGCATTACCTTTTCAACAATAAAGTCATACTTTATGGGGGACTATGGGGGTTCAGCCCCTCGATAGTCCCCTCCCAGGGTCCGGGAAGAATCTACAACCAGATGACAATTAATCTTTGATGAAAAGAAATTAGTCTATCACATGTAACTCCTTAGTTCATACACTTTATTATTCTGTGATGGTTCTCTCTCTACACAGCTTCTATTCTGCTCTCATGTCTAGCTCCTTTCTTGTCTGATTTCTCTCTGTTTAACGACTGTCCCCTCTAGGTTCTATCTTATTTCCTTCATCCAGTTCTGCCCCTTCTAGGTTCTCATCCATCTAGTTCTTTCCCCTATCAGCTCCTCTCCCATCTCCTTCTCTCTCATCGTGTTCCTCCTCATCTTGTTCTTCCCCATCTGGCTCTTCCTCATCTTCCATCTCGTTCCTCTAGTACTCTCTTCTAGCCCTTCAATCTAGTTCTTCACCATCTTGGTTTTTTCCCTCAAGTTTTTACCCATCTAGTTCTTCCATTCTCTTTTCTCTTCTCCTCCATCTTGTGCCCTGGAAGTTCCGGTATATCAAGGGAGGGTCGGAGCTATGCCATAACCAGCTGTATTCTTATGAAATATTCCTGCGGCCAGCAGCAATACTTCATATTAAATTAGGAGGGGCTGACAGGAGGGAGACAGGAGAAGGGAGACTCAAGGCAGAAGATGGGAAGGGGTGAATGTAGGCTACAGGATTAGTTGTTTGGTGGCGCTCTTACCCTGCGAGGAAATGTCACGAAACACGACAAAATCCACTAACAAGAGTTTTTTGGTTGTTGTTTTTTGGTTTTTCGAGACAGGCTTTCTCTGTGTAGTTTTGCGCCTTTCCTGGAACTCACTTTGTAGACCAGGCTGGCCTCGAACTCACAGAGATCCTCCTGCCTTTGCCTCCCAGTGCTGGGATTAAAGGCTTGCGCCACCACCACCCATTTTTTTTTTTTTTTTTTTTGAGCTGAGGATCTAACCCAGGGCCTTGTGCAGCGCTCTACCACTGAGCTAAATCCCAACCTAAGAGTTTTATTAGGATAGGAAAGAAGCAGGGCGTTGGTGGCACACGCCTGTAATCCCAGCACTTGGGAGGCAGAGGCAGGTGGATCTCTGTGAGTTCGAGGCCAGCCTGGTGTACAGAGTGAGTTCCAGGACAGCCTCCAAAGCTACAGAGAGAAACCCTGTCTCTAGACAAAAAAAAAAAAAAAGAAAATGAAAAAAGGAAAGAAAGAGACAAACATGAACAGGCCTGTGAAAAACACACGTGGTCAAGAGAGAAAGAAAGTGAGACTGAGGAACATGGCACTGGCTTATAAAGGCTAAGCTGCGCTTACGGACTCATGTGGCTACTCCACGCATGCGCATATATCACATGGTTGTACTGCTCGCTTTACGTAACCACGCAAAGCCACGGGGTCCTGGTTACGCGAGACATTTTGACCCAGAAATGGCTATTTGGACGGAAATAGCTAGGTGGAAGTGTCTAGGTCTGCTGGGCATGTTGTGAATTCATATCACAGGGGACATACTCCTAAACTTCTGGGCATCTGCCCTCATCGGACTACAAAGGGAGGAGTGAATGGCCACAGCAGTTTTTGGTAAATCAATATTTATTCATCACACTCTAAAACACACAAATCTCTCTTCAGGCAGATAGACAGAGGGCGAATGTCTACTGCAAATGCCGCCCTGGAGTCCTGGTTCTCAGGAAACATGGTCCATGAGCTGAGGAAGAAATTCAGATACCTCCTGCCACCACTGGGCTTGTTATTGGTTCACAGTGTGGGGAAGCTCCAGGCTGTGGTGGGCAGGGAGATGGAGAAGTCCCTTGTTGTCCCAGAAGCGACACCCCTGCTTAGAAGGGTCTCGTGGCCTAGGCTCAGGACTTGTCTGATGGGCTTGTAGTATCTGTGATCTGTCCTTCCTCCAATGAAGAACTCTGAGAGTCATTTCTAGTCAGCTCCCGGGAGCTGGACATGGGGCATGGCACAAGCCAGCCTTCAGCAGGGAAGGAGAAGCCAGCTTGGTTGGCCAGGCTGTAGAAGGTCTGCACGATGGGATTCAGAGACCTTGAGAGCTGTGTGAGCTTAGAGAGTTGCTCCTGGCTGAGCAGGGAATGACGCTGCTGGGCCTGCAGCTGAGCTATGTCTCCACAAACAGCCTCAGACATTGCCCGAAGAGAGAGCACCAGGCTCTTTCGAAGTGGTGGTGGACTTGTGCGCTGAGGTTCTGGCCAACGGGCTAATTCTTGTTGGTGGCCATTGGCTTCTTGCTCAGTGTTCTTGGCTGGGGTCTTTGGTCTCTTTTCCGAGTGGGAGGTACCCTCATTTCCTATGGAAAACCATGAGCATGAGAGAACCACCAGGGAAGTTCCCATCCACCCTTGTTCCAGAACCTCCTCTAGAGCCTTCAGTACCCAGGGGTAGCTGTCTGCTCCTCCCCTCTGTGGCAAGCAGAGCTGAACCTCTTTTCACATCCTACATGCTCTAAGAACCCAGCCCCTCTTAGGTGCTCAGAGGCACCCAGCCACCTTCTAGTCTGAGCCTTATGTAAAGCATATGGAGGCTGGCCCTTTGGGAAAAGGAAGCACCTTACCCATTTTGACCTGCTTGGAGTCCTTGGAAGAGCGTTTCCTCTTCCTGGTATTTTCCATCATCTGAGCTGAAAATTGATTGTGTGGATAAAGAGTGTCAGGAAAAACCTTCAGCTACACACCCCACACAGCTAGCCCATCCCGAACACACAAGAAGCTGAGCATGGCCCCCAAGCACTTGCTACCCAGCCATTGTCCAGAGCCAAGAAGTCTAGGGACCAGGAAGCCTAATAGCTCTTGGGGCCATGTAAGGAGAACTCCGACCTCCCCACTTGTCACCCTCACCCAGAAGAGGCAAAACCCACCTGATCCATCAGTGTGCTCTCTGGAACTGCTCTCTGACTCCCTGGACATCCCCTCAGTCTCACTTGGCTGTGATCCTAAAAGCCAGAGAGAGTTTAGGTGGCAGGCTGCCTTGTCCCCCAACAGTCCCTGAGCCTGGGACAGACTCACCAAGTTTATCATTCCTTCTGTGAACTCAGAATTTTCTGCCAGTCCCAAGGGACTTAGGGACTTATGCAAATCTGCTTCAGATGACCACTGTTCAGTCCTGCCCTCCCCACCCAATCCTAACCCCCACTTCCTACCAATCCCTGTCAACCCTCCCAGCTCTGTGGCTGTGATCCTGCCCTCCCTCCACCCCCATGGGACTGGCCCCCAACATCTACTTTGTTCATAGTCTCTCTCACTGCAATGAGAAGCCAGGTTCTCCCCCTTTTCTCTCAGTTGGTTCTCCTCACCTGAGGTACTGCTTTCAAAGGTGATCTGTTCATCTTCAGGTGAGTGCAGTGGAGGGCAGGAAGGGTCTGGGTCAGGGCTTCCTGATTTCACGCTCATGTTGATGTGAAAGGCAGAATTTCCCTCTTCCCTGAACAGAAAGAATTCGGGTCAGTGCATTTGTCAGGATTTTCTAGAGCAACAGAATTTACAGAAGGAATCTCTCTCTACATATAGAAAGGAAATCCATTAGAATGACTTACAGGCTGTGGTCCAGCTAATCCAGTGATGGCTGCCTGTGAATGTGAGGTCCAGGAATCCAGTAGCTGTTCACTGCTCAGGCTGGATATCTCAGATGCTCTTCAGTATGTGCTGAAATCCCAAACAAGTAGGCTCTGAGTCCAGTGAAGGAGGTGACTTGCTAGCAAGCAGAGGGTAAGTGAGCAAATAAAGACACTTGCTTCTCCAGAGTTCTTTATAGCTTCCAGCAGAAGGTGTGGCCTGGATTAGAGGAGGGGCTTCCACCTCCAAAGATCTGGATTAAAGGTGTGTCTTACCACCTCAGAGATTCTCAAGAGAAGTTGACCTTCCCACTTCTCTGATTTCATTAGGAAAAGATCCTCACAGTCCTACCAGCCAGTTTTGGTTTTTATTGAATTGCAGATGCAGTCAAGGTGACAACCAAAATAGCCCTGCCAGTTAGCTTGCTCTGGGGGCCTTTTGTAAGTACCCTTCTTGGGCAGTGCTCCCTCATGGGCTGTGAGACTCCCTCATTCCTGTCACTCATGAGGCCTTGCCTAGGGAAGCACCTATTCGTTGGACTTTTGTGGTGTCATTACCTGATGACCCAAGAGGGAGAGCAAAACCAGAAACCAAGGGACAGGGGACAGAAAGTCAGTGGTCCACATTGGTTCTTTTTCCCCTTTCCACCAAGAGATAGTGAAGAGAGAGCCAAGCCTTCTAAGATAGGAATAAAATCATCATTCTATTGACAAGTATATGAATGTTCTGTCCAAGAGGATCATCTCCATAGCGGTCTCTTGCACATATTCAAATTGTAGACACGTTTTAAATTTCTCATACATCGAGCAATGACACACAGAAGGTTGCAGAAGGATGTTTTAAACACACGGATATGATAATGTAAAAATACAGGATATGATAATGTAAAAAAATATGTCAAATGTACCTGCTCTTTTCTGAGACAGAGTCTCACTGTGTAGCCTCAGTCGGCCTGGAACTCACTCTCTGAACCTGGGTCTTTGCCTCCTGAGTGGTACGATTAAAGACCTCCACCACCACACCCAGCCCACACTCCCCACATTTAAACAACTGGAGATGATTAGATCAAATAGGAGTGCATTGAATTAAGTCAGCCACCGCGAAGCCCCCACCAGATACTGAGGACTGGACACCAAAACTCAAGCAGAAATGTTGTAGATGTTGGACAACCACAAACTGAGGTTAGCCTGGGCTACATAGCAAGACATAATTTCAAGAGAAAAGGAGAAAGGAAGGAATTCAGCCAGTGACTCAAGGGAAGAGGAACACTTCCCCTCAGCTCAGCTCCACCCTCCACAGTGTTCTGGGAGCTCCACGTCCCACATCTTGTGGTGGGGTCTGCCATCTGTGTTCACACTTCTCTGGGAGTTTTTCATCTGATGCCCTTGCTCCCTTAGGGTGAAAGCAAATTTCGAATGTCAGCATTTGAACATTCTTCTCCAGACACTTCACAGGCCATTTGTCTGTGTTGTTGCAGAAAATAATTCTCAACCCTCCAACCTGTCCTTTGTATAGTTTGTGGTGTCTACTTGATAACCAACCACATTCCCCGTCAACCCAGGCAGATTTTAAATGTTTAGGCCTTCATAGTCATTGTCTTGTGAACCAGGGTTTGCCCAATTAAGTATAGAGATGACTTCAGTTCCTCCGTGATTCTGGCTCCAGTGAAGAAACTTTAGAACCTAAAACCACGAGACCCACCCACAGCACTGCAGCATTGACTGCAAAGCCTCTTAGTTGTTACACTGTGGTGGTGAATACACCCGTGTTACTGCACAGTGCTCACCATAACTATGTCGTGGGCCCATCCAGCTGTCTCAAGAAATGGAAATGCACAATGAAAATGCCATATTAGCACAATGGAATACTTTCCACCCATAAAGAAGAATGACTTCATGTCCTGTTACAAAAAATGGGTGGCACCAGGGATAATCAGTCACATCAAGCAAATGAAGCCAGTCTCAGAGAGATAACCACCAGGGTTTCTTTTACTGTGTGTGATATTCTATCCCTGTGTGTGAATTCCTAGTGTTTATTATGGTCACATGAAATCATGCATAGACCTATGAAGTGTAAGTATTATGTTGTTTGGCTAAGAGGTGTTGTTGTTAAACTCCTTTCTAATCCTTTATTTGTCTCCATAGATCTGTGCAGTTCCCAACCTTGGTCAGCTGAGTAAAGAGGCTGCTCAGCTGTGGATGGAACAGCAACACCCACCCGCCTCCTGACAAGGCTCAGGGAAC
Source organism: Onychomys torridus (assembly GCF_903995425.1). NCBI lineage: Eukaryota > Metazoa > Chordata > Mammalia > Rodentia > Cricetidae > Onychomys > Onychomys torridus. The sequence goes on along the minus strand of NC_050452.1, from coordinate 24,367,065 downwards.
ATCAAGGAAGTGAGGGTGGAAGAACTGTGAGAGCTGGAGGGTGGAGATGAACCGCTGTCAGAGGCCTATGACTTCATAGGTCTATGCATGATTTCATGTGGGCAGGACGGGGTCGATCCACAAATGCACGCACTCACAGCAGCCCTGGCTATGCCCACGAGACCTCCACAAGAGCAAGAGAGTTAACAATCCCAGCATGGGAGCTGGGCCTTGTCCAACAACCCTTTAATCCCAGCACTGGAAGGCAGAGGCAGGCAGATCTCCGTGTTTTGGAGGCCAGTCTGGTCTACACAGCAAGTTCTAGGACAGCCTGGAAATCCAAGTGTCCATTTTTAAAAATCCAGCATGAGGCTGGGGAGATGGCTCAGTGCTTCAGAGTGCTGCTTGTGACACTTTGGGGATCTGGGTTCTGTTACCAAGAGGCATGTGGCAGCCTACAGCCACCTGAAACTCTGGCTCTTCTGGACTCGCTCAGCACCTGCACGTATTGACATACACTCACAGACACATAACAATAATAAGAATTAATCTTGAAAAACATTCCAGAGTAGAGGGGCGGGACTCCCAATGCCCAGTCTGAGCTGAGGAGATGATGGAGGTCAATGGCTTGGAGGCGCAGCATCATCTTTATTGGGAAGGGGCAGTGAGAGGTTGCCTAGCCCACACTGGAGGACCCCACGACGATGCACTGGCTAGACTTAGTGGGTTATCAAAAACCAAACAAAGTGGGGCTGCAGAGATGGTGAAGGGTACATGGAGCTCTTGTAGAGGTTGAGAATTCAGTTCCCCGCGTCCACATTGGGCAGCTCACAATTACCTCTAATTCCAACACTAGGGATCCTGCACCCTCTTCTGGCCTTGTAAAACCCCTCAACACCCATGACATACAGGCACACAGGCACAGGCACACAGACACATAAATAAAAATAAAAGTGAATCTTAAAAAAAATATATATGAAGTTCAGAGGGAGATGCTAAATATGTGGGGAATGGCAGATGGGGAAAGAATTAATGAGGGGTGGGAATGACGATGTTACCTTGTAAACATGAATGAAATTAAGAGTTGAAAATTAGGGCTGGAGAGATGGCTCAGAGGTTAAGAGCACTGACTGTTCTTCCAGAGGTCCTGAGTTCAATTCCCAGCAACCACATGGTGGCTCACAATTATCTATAACAAGATCTGGTGCCCTCTTCTGGACTGCTGGGACACATGCAGGCAAAACATTGTATAAATAATAAATAAATCTTTTAAAAAAAAGAATTGAAAATTAATTTTAAAAAATTAAATATTTTTATTGAAATAAAAATTATAAACTAAAATATAATTTATTTTTTGTGGAGTTGAGGATCGAACCCAGGGCCTTCTGCTTGCTAGGCAAGCGCTCTACCACTGAGCTAAATCCCCAACCCCAATAAACTCTTTTATCCATATATTTTTACATGAAGCCATTTATGGAAAAGAATCCCTGGTCTCTGCTGCACCATCGATGCTGGGCCCTCACTGGGACTCTTCCTGGACACCCTGTTGTAGCCTTGGGTC
>NC_050452.1:23302043-23365373 GCF_903995425.1 Onychomys torridus | reverse complement strand
CTCAGGCTGGATAATGCCCCTATCCTGTACCAGGATGCATTAGCGACATAATGTTGAAGAATATTATTTTATGGTGTGTTACTTTTGTTTATGTTGCATTTGTTTAACTCTGTGAAGCTGTGTTACTGTGCCTGTCTAAACACCTGATGGGCTAATAAAGAACTGGCCAATAGCAAGGCAGGGGAAAGGATAGGTGTGGCTGGCAGACAAAGAGACTAGATAGAGGGAGAAATCTGGGAAGGGAAAAATCCAGCAGCCAGAGAAGGAGGAGGACTCCAGGGGCCAGCCACCCAGCTACACAGCAAGCCACGGAGTAAGAGTAAGATTTATAGAAAGAAGTAAGAGAACGGGAAAAGCCCTGAGGCTAAAGGTAGATGGGATAATTTAAGTTAAAGAAAGCTGGCAAGAAACTAAGCCAGACATTCATAATTAAGAATAAACCTCCATGTGTGACTTATTTGGGAGCTGGGTGGAGCCCCCCCCCCCCCCCCAAAGAGCAAAAACCTTCAACAACAACATAGTTGAGTAGAAACTGTCTAAATTTGTTGTTAGGGGCAGATAAATTTATACTATTTGTCATAGAGAGGAGTATGTGTGTCTGATGCAGATTTGGGTTCAAGATTGCCAGACACAATTATTCAGAGAGGATGTTTGTACATAGTGTGTGCAGTAAAAGATTGAAGTTGCATTATTAGAAGTGGGGTTGTGTAGAACCAGATCGAGTCCCAGGCTGTGAAACTATTTCCTAAGCTTGCTTGCCTCCGTTCTTTTTATAACTGGGAAGAGAAAAATTACATTCATTCAGACTCCCCTCTAGCAACTACAGTTTATGAAAAGATGAAGTAAAATCCAGGCCATAGGGGCTAGAGAGATGGCTCAGTGGTTAAGATGAGAACATGACATAGAATAAGTAACTGTGGAGTGCTCAGCCACAGATAGGGCATCTACAGCACATCCTCCTTGAGTCTCAGCAGCCATCACTGAAGAGGGAGTAGAAAGATTATAAAAGCCAGAGGTGCAGGGTGGTGGTGGTGGCGGCTGTGGCAGTGGCGGCTGCGGCAGCACACACCTTTAACCCCAGCACTTGGGAGGCAGAGACAAGCAGATCTCTGTGAGTTCTAGGCTACCCTGCTCTACACAGTAAGTGCTAAAACAGCCACAATTACATAGGAGACTCATTCTCAAACAAAAAATGAAACAAACCAGTCAACATTCTAGCATGGAGTGGGAAGGAATTCATGAGCCTCCCCCAACTCACAGTGGAACTAAGGACTGGAGGTCCCTATTGCAAAGGAGAAGTGCATGTGGCCCTGAGAGAATCATATTACAATTAGCAGGATACTTAATATTTTAAAATAAATATTGGCTTCATTTAGTATTGGTTTACCATCGGAAAAGTCCTTACTGTGGGTTAGTGTAACAGCATGCTTTTGAAAACCACCTGATTCTCTGAAAGTGACCAAGTATTATATGTTGATTGTTAAGATTCTACAACTTTATTCTGAATGCCCTTGCTGTTGTAACTCTTATTTTCCTGAGGTGCCTAAGATAGGAGAGAATAAAGCTTTAAAAAAAAAAACCAACAATCTTTCTTGGCTTGGGTGTGAGATTAGTGAACGTAGTGGGTTGGCTGGACCATAGGGTCTATAACTTTCCAGGGAACGCACAGCCATGCTACATGAGCTGTCTCTCAGCTACTATGTCTTTAAATTTATTATCATTAAACTTAAGTGAATCCTCCCTTCTTAGAGATGTGGGTTTTCTGGCAGCCAAGGAAGTTGTCTGCATAAAGCCAACTTGATCCTGCATAAACCCTCAACCACATGCTCCTTTTTGCAAATGGACATGATGACCTGGCCAATGTGAACTCTGGCCACACTGTACTTGGCAGCTTCCCAAAGGCACCCTGCATATGTGCGTGGCTGGGGCCTAGGTTGGAAACATGAGCTCGGAAACATTAATATCCATCAGAATACTATCGTCAAGGTCCCTTAGGGCAATCCATACAGACAACAGGTTGTGTACACTACCAAGAAGGCTGCTGTTGGCAGCCATTGTACATTTTTGGATTCTTTTTTTCTAAGTCTCTTGTAGCCACGGATGACCTTGTAGTCCTGATCTTCCTGTCTCTACCAGTCAAGTGCGAGGACTACACAGGAGTGTGCCGCCACACCCAGCCAGAACAGAAAGTTACTAGAAAAAGGTTTCCTTGCGGCTCAGAGTAACAAGCAAGAAAAGCCAAGTGGCAGCGCGCCCAGAATCAGGGTTGAAGAATGGCCCTGCCCCCTCCCAGGGGCTTGAGGACCGCCTCCCTGATCGCGAGGCAGGCTGGGAAGTCGGCCTCCCTAAAGATGGCGGCAGAATTGAAAAGTTGGAGCCACTTCCGCGGGTGCTCTACGGCCCTGAAGGGTTCGGGCGAGCTGGAGTGTAGGGGGGCCGCCCTTTCAGAGGGGACAGGACGGGTTGGAGGGAAGGCGGGCGTGCTCCCTCGGCTCTGACGAGGTCTGGAGGGTCAGGTGTGATCCTGGGTCTCTTTCGGGTGCATTCAGGAGAGTCCTCTTGGCCCGGCGAGACCTCGCCCTCCATGGGCCTCGAGACTCCCTGGGGCCGGAAGTGCGGGCGCGCCGAGGCTGTGGGCGGGGCATGAGGGGGCGGGGTCTCTGCGGAGGGCCGGCTCCCTAGGTCCGGAAGTGCGGGTGGGGCGCGGCCGGGGCGGAGACTGCGGGCGGGCAGGCGGCGCGGTGAGCGCGGGGGTGGCGGGCCCAGAGCGAGCATGTAGCGGCCGCTGGCGGTGGGGCTCCCGGGGCGGGCCACGGGGGCCGCATGCGGCGACATGGAGGAGGAGGGCAAGAAGGGCAAGAAGGTGAGCGCTCACCGGCGCGTCCTGCCGCGGGGCCGGGGCGTGGGGTGGGGGTCCCTCCGGGAGGGCGGGCGGCGAGGCGGGCTGGGACCGTGGTCAGGTGGGCCTGCGGCTCGCGGAGGAAGTGCCGCGCCTTTCCGGGGGAGGGGGGTCCCTTTTGCTGCTCGCCCCGGGCCGGCTCAGACGCCCTGCCAGGGGGCCCGCCTTCTCCGCGCGACGGGCTGGGACCGCAGAGGAAGTGGGCCCAGCGAGGGGCCAGGAGGTGGCCAGGAGTGTGCGATGACCGGCGACGCTTTTACTGCCCACTTGGCTTTGTTTTGGGATGTCCAGTAGAAGCAGAGATGGGCTTAGCTTCTCGGCCGGTTCGCTCGTCGACTGTCGCTCGTACTTAATACCATTGAGTGATTTTAGTGACGTTATGTTTGGCAGTAAGATTTAGGACATGGTTCAAGAAGCTCCTTCGTTTATGTAGTTTAAAAAATGTGGCTTTAATTACAGACTTGAGTAGTTGATAAAAGAACATTTTAAGGAGCCTGGAAAGACCATGTGGGGATGAACTGCCATTAAAGCGGAAAGTGGGGTTTGATAAAATGTAACCCTTTCAAATAAATGCTTTGCAATCTTAATGTTTTGCCTGTCATTTTCATTTTGATAAATGTGTCTACTTTATGGACAAGTTTAAAACAGACTTTGATGTCCTAGCTCTGTCGCCACCCGGGCTCCTGTCGTCGGTTAATTGGCCAGACTACTCATCACCTTGTTTTAAGAGGTGTCCCATTTATTAGAAAGTCTTACGTGGAATGGAGTAAAGCCAGGTGGCCTTCAGGGAGTCCGGACCAGCAGCGCTGCCCCCACTTTCTTATTGTTCTAAGACAGAAACATGCGCTTGCTGTTTAGATGCCCTATCAGTTTGTTGCCTCCGAAGATGGTTTAAGGTTGGGAAAGAGCCCAACAAAGTGATTAAGCCTACAAGTGTTCTAAAGAAAAGGGGGAGCTGAGTAGTGTAGAAGGATTTAGCTAGAAAAGAGGGGTGCTGTTTAAGAAGGACCTGGCTCAAGTGTGGATGATGCTGAATTGTGCTAAAATTTGTGCCATCTGGTCTTTGCATTGCCAGTAGCCTAGAACCCTGGGGACTAGTCACCTGCTGTATTTGCACCACACGCTCGATTGCCCTGTAGGACACCTGGCCCACATTCTTGTCTGGACAAATTGCTGGCTGATTTTTGTTTTGCGTCTCATACCAGTTGGGGCGGAAAGCTGAGGAGCAGAGAGATGCATTAAGATTTCCCCTGAGCTTTTGGATTAGTAGTAAGAAAATGTTGCAGTTGTGGGTAATGAAAACAAAAAATGGGTATAGACAAAGGCTGTGATTAATTTCATTGTCTGTTAGAGGAGATAATGTACTGTGTCAGGACCTACACTAGCAATTGTATGCATTCTGCCACTTGATTTAGTCTGTCCCCTGTAAGAGAGAGACAACCTTCGGGACATGGACTCCTGTGTAGGCCATAACTTAACACAGTTTACCAGGTATCTCCTGGTTTGGAGCTGCCAGAACCTTTCCTGTGTGCTTTTTTTTTTTTTTAATGTTTTTATTTTTATTATATTTGTGCTTTAATTTTACACATCAGCCATGGGTTCCCCCGTCCTACCCCCTCCTGCCCCTTGTTTTTGTTTTTTTGAGACAGGGTTTCTGTTATGTAGCCCTGGCTATCTTGGAACCTGCTATCTAGACCAGGTTGGCCTCAAACTCACAGAAATCCTGCCTCTGGAGTACTGGGTTAAAGGCTTGTGCCACTACACCTGGCTTCCTCATGAGCTCTTTAATATGTGATGTCTCCTCCAACTTAAGAGTTTAAGTGTTTCTCATAATGGTCAGTTAACCAGAGATACTTGTTTTAAACATTTAACAAATTCAACCAATCCCCCCACCCCCAGACAGTTTCTTTGTTTTTTTTTGTTGTTGTTTGTTTGTTTTTGGAACTGAGGATCGAACCCAGGGCCTTGTGCTTGCTAGGCAAGCGCTCTACCACTGAGCTAAATCCCCAACCCTCAGTTTGTATAGTCCTGGCTTTCCTGGAACTGGCTCTGTAGACCAGGCTGGCCTTGAACTCAAGAGATTCACTCACCTCTGTAAAGTGCTAGGATTAAGGAGTACACCACTACCACTTGGCTACAAATTCAGTCTTAATAAATTTTATTAGTTTGTACATGCAAATGCAGTTAGCTCCTTCAAAAAGTTGTAAATTTGAGCCTATGAAAATGTGAATGGGGACTGAAGATGTAGCTTGATTGGTAGAAAACTTGCCTGCCAGGCCTGCAGCCCTGGTTTCATCCCTGATGCTTTATAAAAGAGGCATGATGATGTATGTAATCCTGGCACTTGGAACGGGGAGGTAGGAGGTTCAAAAGTCCAAGGTCATCTTTGGCAGCTTAAAATGGATGGTGGTCAACCTAGAGTATATAAGAACCTGTCTCAAAACGACAAAAACTGGACTGTCAGGCCTTTCCCAGGTCTCAAATAACTTGTTTCGATGTCTTGTCAAGCAGTGATTGGGGTTTATTTTATTGTGGCCTATTCTTCAGACAGAAATCAGCGAACTGCTAGTGATCCAGAGGACCAAGTAGAGTTCATAGAAGTGGCCCCAGTTGGTGTCCTGCCGTTCTTCAAGCTACTGTAGCACACAGAAGTGTGGAGACTATACATCTCTAGCAGGATATAGTTTATCATGCAATCTGCTGAATCCCTGTTGTGCCCTGTGAACCAATCGTAATGGAGATGCCAGAAAAGCTCGAGAGCTTTCAGAGCTAGCTGGTGTAAAGCTAGATCAATTCCAGAGGGATGAGTGCATCAGAGAAACTGGCTCCTCGAATTCTGGGCCCTGTGAAGGGATGTCTGCAGACAGAGGGGAGAGTGCATCAGAGAAACTGGCTCCTCGAATTCTGGGCCCTGTGAAGGGATGTCTGCAGACAGAGGGGTGAGTGCATCAGAGAAACTGGTTGCTAGAGTTCTGGACCCTGTGAAAGGTGTCTGCAGAGTGGCTGGCACTTTACTTGAAAGTACCTGTTTTGAGTTTGGTAAATGAGACTCTTGTTATATTAAAGTTTTACTTTTAATTGAAAAAAGGTTTTTAATGATTTATTTTTATTTTGTGTACATTGACCTGCCTTTGTGTGTGAGGGTGTCAGACTTCATGAAACTGGAGCTGCCATGTGGTTGTTGGGAGTTGAATCCAGATCTGTCTCTCCAGCCCCTTTTAATGTTATATATGTGTACTTATCTGGGTGTGGGCACATGTGTGTGGGTATCCTCTGGAGCTGGACTTAGAAGCAGTTGTGAGCCAGCAGGTAGGGTGCTAGGAGGTAAACTGGAGCCCAGTATAAGAACAGTAAGCGCTTTTAACTCCTGAGCCACCTTCCCTAGCCCTGAATAAGGCTCTTAATTACAGAATAGTCTCAGATGTGTATATTATAGCACTGTTCTGTTATGATACAATGCAAACCCCAACACCACTGTTTTTTTATTTTTTTTTTTTTAGGGTTTCTCTATTATGTGGCCCTGGCTATCCTGGAACTCACTCTGTAGACCAGCTAGCCTTGAACTCACATCTGTCTGCCTCTGCCTCCCAAGTGCTAGGATTAAAGGTGAATACCACCATTGCCTGATGACCTTGAACTCTGATATTCCTGTCTCTACTTCTGAGGGCTGGGATTATAAGTGTTCACTTGGGGACTCAGGCCAGGGCTTTGTATGGGACAGTCAATCACTATCAGTTAAGATACATTCTGTTTTCCTACCTTTTTAAAAACAGGTTCTTATTAGCCCAGGCTGGTCTGGAACTTACATTGAATGTAAGTTTTTTGAGTCATTCAACTTCTGATCCTCCTGCCACTACCTCCTCAGTATTGGGCCCATAGGCGTGCACCACCCTGTCTGGATTTATGGAGTGCTGGACTGGACCCAGGGCTTTGTGCATGTTAAGCAGGTCCTCTGCTGACTAAACTGTATCCTTGACCTGTAATTTCTTTTTCTTTCTTTCTCTTTTTTGTTTTGTTTTTGGAGACAGGGTCTCATTATGTTCCAAATGGGTTTGGAACTTCCTTACCCTGTGTTTGCAGTGTTGGGGATCAACCCCACGGTTTTGTGCATGCTAGGCAAGAACTCTACCAACTGAGCTACATTTCTAGTTCCTCTTTGATCCTCTTCTTGAAGCAGGGTCTTGCTGTATAGACTTGGCTTATCCTGAAACTTAGTGGCTTCAAATTTGTGACAATCTCCTATTATTGTTTTTATTTTTTTACTTTGGTTTTTCAGGACAGGGTTTCTCTGTGAAACAGTCTTGACTGTCCTGGAACTCGCTCTATAGACCAGGCTGGCCTCGAACTCACAGAGATCCACCTGCCTCTGCCTCCCTAGTGCTGGGATTAAAGGCGTGCACCACCACTGCCGGTTGTTTTTATTTTTTTAGAGTTATTTTGTGTATGTTTTGCCTAATGTATGTATGTACACCACATCTGTGCATGTGCCCAAGGGGGTCAGAAGAGGGCATTGGATCTGGAGTTACAGACAATTGTGAGCTGCCATATAGGTACTGGGAGTGGAATCCTGGCTTCTCTGCAAGAGGAGCGCATGCTCCTAAGGCTGAGCCAACTCTCCAGTGCCTTATTTAGTTGTGTGTCTCCACTAATTGGCATATGGAGGTCAAAGAACAACCTGTAGGAGGGGAGCTCAATTCCCAGTTCCGGGGATTTGATGCTGCCAGCTGGCCTCCATGGGCACCCCCCAAAGCTGGCTTACACTCACATAAACACAGCATACAGATACATTTTTTTTTTTTCTTCAGAGAGTCTGGCCATATGCCCATGACTAGCCAAGATCTTGCTATGTAGCCCAGGCTAGCATTGAATTCACAGAGATCCATCTTCCTCTGCCTCCCAAGTGTTAGGATTGAAGGCATGTGCAACCATGCCTAGTCAGAATAAAATCTTTTCTTACTTTTTGTTTTATTTGTTTGTTTTTTGAGACAGAATCTCTTCTACATAGCCCTGACTGTCCTGGAACTCACTCTGTAGACCAGGCTGACCTCAAGACTCAGAGATCCACCTGCTTCTGCTGGGATTGAAGGCATGTCCAGTCAAAAAAATTTTTGAAAGACAGCTATGTGTATGTATATATATATATATATACATACCACCATGGGGGTCATGGTGTTCGAACTCAGGTTGTCAGATGGCTAAAAACCTTCTCTTTCAAGGCATGCACTACTCTGCCTGGCCTTTTCTTAAAACAGGGTCTTCTGTTATTTAGTCCAGCCTGGATTTGCTGTGTATCTGAGGATGGCCTTGAACTGCTGACTTGCCTCCACCTCTCAAGTGCTGGGATAATAGCCGTACATGATGTCATGCCTAGCTACTGTCCAGGATTTAAGTGGTCTTTATTTACTGCAGTGTCTGTACCATACTTCCTGTAGTGAGAAGAGGGTCAAGGACATCCAGCTTTGGGAAGCTGGCCACTTAGATGTCAAATCAGAGACCATGAGAGATGCTGCGGTCGGTTCATTAGGAACGACAGGATGATAGCACCAGCAAGTTCTAGGTGGGCACCTGGGGCTACTACTGAAAGTCAGAAGCAGAGAAGGGATAGAGACACCCGTACTCTGCCGAGGCTCACTTGGGCCACAGGAGGTTGATGTTGGGTCTGTACTAGTCTACATATCCACTATATGAATGCTGGTCAGCACCACCAGTGGCAGACACTGCACAGAGCAGCCTCTGGGTCGGGAGCCAAGGTCAGGTGGAAGGAGTGTTGATACAAATGATCGGGAAAGTAGGAAGGCAACCCCCATGCCTGTCTTCAGTCAGGATTGATGAGTAGGCAGCCTTTTTTGTTACTTTGTTCTCATTCTTGCTTGTAGCAGTGTGGGCTGAATTCCACCTCCCCACCCCCCAGTTCAACCCACACAATCTCCCGAGGTGACTGAGGAGGGAGAGGTCTTTAAAGAGGAGTCTAAATGTTTCTCGTTAATTGTTTTTGAGACAGGATCTCTAGCTTAGGCTGCCCGGGACTTTGTTGAAGCTGTGGAGACTTTCCTGTCTTAGCTCCAAGGGCTGAAATGACAGGCATCCACCATTCCTGACAGGAGATGCTTAGGTGTAAATGGGATGCTTGAGGCCGACTGTGATCTGATTTGATTGGTGTTATTATGAGAAGATCGAGACACAGTCTGGGATCCAGGAAGAAGATGCCATCCATCTGCAAGCGGGAGAAGGCCAGTAAAAGCGCCCCTGCCTACACCTTGATCTTGAGTCTCTCCAGCTCCTGGAGTTGGGAGAGGATAAGCTTCAGTGGATCAAACAAGCCATTTTTTAAAAAATTAATTTTAATTTTGGCAGTACTGGGTATTGAACCTAGGACCTTAAGCATACTAGGCAAGTGCTCTACCACTGAATGAACTTCTGGGGTTTTTACCATGAGTTTATGGTGGCCCTCGGAAGATTTTTTTTTTTTAATTTTTTGAGACATAGTTTCTAGGTGTAGCCCTGGTTGACTTGAAACTTGTTCTGTAGACTAGGCTGGCCTTGAACTCAGAAATCTGCCTGCTTCTGCCTCCTGAGTGCTGGGGTTAAAGTTATGTGACACCACCACCCAGCCTAGAAAGATTTAAAAAAAAAAAAAAGTTCTCCCTTTGTGTGTGTGTGTGTGTGTGTGTGTGTGTGCGCGCGCGCGCGCCTGTTTGTTTATTCAGGTGCACTCACTTATACTCATGGAGGCAGATTAAACACCGTCAACCTTGCACATTGACAAGGTCTCAGTGAACTTGGAGCTCTCTGTCTCAGTTAAGGCTGGCTGGTCAGCCATCTACCGGACCTCAGTCTCCAGCTCTTAGGGTACAGATGTAACCTTCCCTGGCTTTTTCCTGAGTGCCAGGGACTGAACTCATGGGATCTGTGCTTTGTATAGCAGGCATGTGGCCCACTGAGGGCCCTTAGCCCCTTGGCAGGGTATCTCAAGGCTGACTCTAGAGGACAGTTTGTAGCTGGGAAGACTGTTCCTGGAGGTTTCTGAGGAGCCGATCTATATGGTGGCTCTCATTGTATTTTGTAAAGACCCTATGGCTGCATCTCACTCTGTTAGAGGGACTTGAGACATTTTACTCTGGCTTTGGCTGCCCCAGAGCTCACTGTGTATGTAGCCTAGGCTGGCTTGGAACTTGTAGTGATGATCCATCTTCAACCTCATTGCAGGCATGAACCATCAGAGATGGCTGCAGTTCATTCTTGATGGCCAAGAAACACACGAGTATTTTGGGTATGGACCCCATGGGGGAGCAGGTGTTATCTTTAGGGGTCTGTAGCCGGAATGTAGCTATGACCTGCATAAGTCCCACTGTCGTTGGGAGGCTGGATCCCTTCAGTTTGTCCCTTAGTCCGAGAGAAACAGCAGGGTTTGGTTTTGTTGTTGATGAGACAGGATCTCACTGTGTAGCCCTGGCTGGCCTTGAACTCAGGAATGTGCCTGCTCCTTGGCTGTAGCGGCAATTCTCCATAGCACACTGTGCAGAGGTGAAAGGGGTTGGGTTTGTACTGTCCAGTGAGACAGTAGAGGTTTGGTGTTTGGGTTTCTGGTGCTAAGGGATGAAAAACCCAGTGCCTCATGAATGTAAGGCATGGGCTCTATCACTGAGCCATATCCCAGCCCGGTCTTTTTCTTTTCCATCCTTTCAATACAGTATGGAAAATTTCTTCCCTTAGGCCCATGCTGGTGCCAAAAACGTGACACCTTTTTTTTCCTCCCCAGTGTACCTGATTGGTAACAGTTTTTTTCTCTGGATTGTATAAAGAATTAGGCATTTGACTGCAGGCATTACGTGTGTACAATGAAAGTAATCCTCTTCAATGAGCACAGTAGGAAGTTGGAATTTGGCTTTTGTTTGGGGCTTAAAGTGGTGTATCATGTAACCCGGGGAGGTAGACTCTGAAAGTGAGCAAACTGGTCAGCCTAAACCTGTGTGTTACTGTTCTCACCTTGCGGGACTTGGCATGTGGTGCCGTTTGGGTGCAAAGCACATTTCATGTGCACGGTTACTTGTGAGGGTAAAAAAGAAAAAGTACAATGTTTGTATCCATCCTGTAGTTTAAAATCCCATCAAAGTTTTTCCAAAAATCTTTCACCTCCTTTGTGTGTACCGTGCCGTGAGCCCTGCATCTTCTGTGACTCACAGTATCCCTTCTCCTTTGTTGGTTTACATGGAGTGAACCTGGGGGGGGGGGGCGTGCATGGTGCTGCACACGTGGTCCCAACATTGGAAGGCAGAGACAGGTGTATCTCTGGGGGTTGGAGGCCAGCCTGGGCTACATAGTGAGTTCCAGGCCAGCCTGCGTTACCTAGTGAGACCCTGTCTCAAAACGGGGGAGGGCCTGGAGATGGCCCATTGGTAGAGAAAGAACGCCAGCTGCTCTTCAGAGGACCCAGGTTCAGTTTCTTAGAATCTGTGTAGCAAGCCTTCTGTAACTTTAGTTCCAGGGGGGTCTGATGTTCTCTTCCTAGCCTTCCTGGGCACCAGGCATGAACACGGTACACAGATACACATACAAGCAAATCACCCAGACATAACAATAAATAAAATTTAAAGAGAAAAGGAGATGACCCAGATTGTCAGGCTCACATGGCAGAATATATCCTGGGTCTGATAATGTCTGGCTGTTGTGTGTGCCGTTCAGTAACTCACTAGCTCCTGGCTGGTGGTGACTGGTGGCATCTGGTGTCAGCCCCCCCCCCCCCAACTACTTTTTTGAGACCCCCCCTCACAATATTGTCTGTCTGTATCCTGAAACCCAAAGGTGACTGTGGCTCATTTGCTTTCCTTTATTTTATTTTATTTTATTTTTTTGAGCTGAGGACTGAACCCAGGGCCTTGAGCTTGCTAGGCAAGCGCTCTACCACTGAGCTAAATCCCCAACCCTTGCTTTCCTTTTTTCAACCCAGCCACCACAGCAGTATTTTACTTTTTTTTTTTTTTTTGGTTTTTTGAGACAGGGTTGACAGGGTTTCTCTGTAGCTTTGGAGTCTGTCCTGGACTAGCTCTATAGACCAGGCTGACCTTGAACTCACAGAGATCCACCTGCCTCTGCTTCCCGAGTGCTGGGATTACAGGCGTGCGCCACCACTGCCCGGCACATTTTACTTTTTAACATTTATTTTTATTTTGTGTATGTGAATGTTCTGCTTGAATGTCTGTGCACCATGTGCATGCAGTGCCTGTGGAAGCCAGAAGAGGGCAGCAGGTCTCCTGTGAGCTGCTGTGTGGGCGTTGGGATTGAACCCATAGACTATGCAAGAGCAGCCAATGCTCTAACTGCTGAGCTGTCTCTCCAGTCCTCTGGTATTTTATTATGAATTATTTTTCTTTTTATCTTCAGATGTTCTGGGATTTGTTGCAACTGTATTTTTGTTGTTGTTGTTTGGTTTTTTTGAGACAGGGTTTCTCTGTGTAGCTTTGGAGCCTCTCCTAGAACTCACTCTATAGACCAGGCTGGCCTCCAACTCACAGAAATCTGCTTGCCTCTGCCTCCAAAGTGCTGGGATTAAAGGTGTGTGCCACCGTCCCCCGGCTGTACCTGGATTTTTATGAGGACTTCAACTCAGGTTCTCATGTTTGCTTATCTCTAGCTCTTTCCTTACTTTAGAGTTTTAATTTTATTTATGTGTATGGTTGTTTTACCTCTGCCTATGTGTGTGCACCACGTGTGCCTGTTGCTTGCAAAGGCTAGAAGAGGGCATCAGGTCCCCCTGGGACTGGAGTTATAGATGGTTATAAGCCACCACGTGGGTACTAGGAGTTGATCCAATTCTCTACAGCTCCATACCCTGTTGAGTTATAGTCTCTCATAGCCCAGGTTGGTCTCAAATGTAGTTAAGGCTAGCCTTGAACCCTGAGCCTCCTTCTTCTACCTCCCAAGTACTAGGGTTGCAGAATGTACTGCTACACTTGACTTTTGTTTTTGTTCATTTTTTGAGAGAGTGTCTGACTAGATAGTCCCTACTGTCCTGCAACTCGCTGTAGACCAGGCTGGCCTTTGCCTCCCAAGTGCTCGGACTGAAGACATGCACCACGACACCTGGCTTGGATGATTTTTGTGGGGGTGGGGAGTGGGGGGTGGTCTGACAGGGTCATCTATAGCTGAGGCTGACCTCAACCTCTGTTTAAATGAGAATGACCTTGAACTCTTGATCCTCCACCTTCCAAGTGCTGGCATTTAGAACATCAGACTCTGTAGTGCATGTATATACTAGATTCCACCACTGACCTTGGCTGCATTCTTTTATCCGGTGTCCAATTATCCTCCCCAGTCATTGACCGTTCTGATTCTTCTGATGCATTTCAAAGGATTTTACAGACACCACTCTAGAATGTGTCAGCATCTGTTTTTGTTTTTGGTTTTTTTAAGACAGAGTTTCCCTGTGTAGCTTTGCACCTTTCCTGGAACTCACTTGGTAGCCCAGGCTGGCCTCGAACTCACAGAGATCTGCCTGGCCCTGCCTCCCGAGTGCTGGGATTAAAAGTGTGTGCCACCACCGCCTAGCAGCATCTGTTTTTTAATTCTTTTTTGTTTGTTTGTTTTTGTTTGTTTTTTTTGATACAGGGTTTCTCTGCATAGCCTTGGCTGTCCTGGAACTTCCTCTGTAGACCAGGCTGGTTCAAACTTGGAGATCTACCTGCCTCTGCCTCCTGAGTGCAGGGATTAAAGGTGTACACCACCACCACTGCCCAGCTCATTCATTCATTCATTCATTTTGAAGTAGGGTCTCACTATGTAGCTCTGATTGACCTGGAACTTGCTATGTAAAATAGGCTGCCCCGAAATGGAATTTATTCTTCTGGATCAATATACCTTCCTGCAGTTTAAATTTTTTTTTTTTTTTTTTGCCAGAGCTGAGGTCCGAACCCAGGGCCTTGCACTTGCTAGGTAAACGCTCTACCACTGAGCTAAATCCCCAATCCTAATTTTTTTTTTTTTTTTGATAGACAGTTTATAAACAGTGAAATATACACAAACTCCATTGAACACTAAGTTTTGGCAAATGCATACATTGTATGACTTGTTAGCTTTCTGTAAACTATACCAACACACTGGAAATAATCAACTTTAAAAAGCTGCTCTGTGTTTTATTGGCCCATAGTGCTGGGTCTGTGGTGAGGTGGTGCATGGAAGAGGGTTGTGTGCCAGAGCACTTGACTGGTCTAGAGCCAGGGGGCAAAAGAGGCTGGCAGCATCCACCTCGCCGTGACTTCAGGACCTTTTGACAGGTCCCACATCCAAATGTCCATTTCTAATATTACTATGCTGGGGACCAAACATTTACCACACAGGCCATTTAGGGAGAGACTGAACATCTATACTATACCAGAACCCCAAATTCTACTGAGAAATCTATCACCACCATCCCTGGGAATATTCCTTAATGCCCCTGAAGGTTTTGTTGTGTTATTTTGAGACAGGGTGTCATGTAGCCCAGGGTGGCCTCAGCCTTGCTATGTAGCTAGGACCTGGAGTGTCTGTTCTTCCTGCTTTCATGGCTCAGGTGTTTGTTGCCATGTTCGAGGCAAAATAAATATTCCACCGACTGAGCTATATCCCCAGCCTCAAATAGGAATTGAGACTAATTATTTTTGTTTTTGTTTTGTTTTTTCCTTTTTTGAGGCAGGGTTTCCCTACCCAGCCCTGGCTGTCCTGGAACTCACTATGTAGGCTAGGCTGGCCTGGAACTCACAGATCTGCCTGCCTCTGCTTCCCGAGTGCTGGTATCAAAGGCGTGTCTGTTCGTAATTATTTTTGAGATAAGATCTCACTGTGTGACTCAGGCAGGCCTTGAACTCACAGTTCTGCCTCAGCCTCCTGAGTACTGGATTTACACCATGCCTAGCCATATTCAGCTTTATAAGATGATGCCAAACTGTTTCCAGCTGAATTTCTTCTTTTCCTCGTTCCCCTCTTTCTCTGCCTTCTCCTCCTTCCTCTTCCCCATCTTTCTTTCCTTCTCTTACTATCTCATTATACAGCACACACTGGCTTTAATTAGGTATCTTCCAGACTAAACCCCCCTGAGTTTGGGACTCAAATGCCCAGGCTAGTTGTCTTTTACCATTGACATTTAATGTGTGTACGTGCGTTTTGTTGCTGCTTTTCTGTTTCATCTGTGGTTCTGGAGATCAAACCCAGTTTCCCTTCTTAACAGGGAAACGCTCTGCCTTGTAGCTGTGTTTAAACCAAAGGTCCTGGTCGTTTGCGTCGGCTGCCTCGCCTGCTGGGCTACTCTTCGTACTTCCTCCTTTGAGAGCTCTTTCCCGTTTATTTACACCATGCCTAGCCACATTCAGCTTCATACGATGATGATGCCAAACTGTTTGCAGCTGAATTTCTTCCTTTCCTCCCCGCCTCTTTCTCTGCCAGCTCTGCCTCTCCCATCCCCACTCTTCCTGTTTGTTTGTTTGTTTTTCTTTTTCCGGAGCTGAGGACCGAACCCAGGGCCTTGCGCTTGCTAGGTAAGCGCTCTACCACTGGGCTAAATCCCCAACCCCTCTCTCATTTTTTGGAGATGGAGTCTTTGGCTTTGAATTTCTGTTTATCTTCCTTCCACAGTTTCTTAGTTGATCTTTGTTTTCTGTCTTCTTTGGGGCAGGGTACTCCTCAGTACTTTGTTCTAGTTCTGCTGGGCTTTGTACATGTTGTCTTTAGTGGGTACAATACTTAACTGTAATTTGTGACCCGCTGCCATAAATCTGGGCTTTCCTGTTACTTTTCTCGTGCAGTGTGGAAGCTCTTAGTGATGTCAGTCAGTTAAACCTCATTCTGTTCTGTGAGCAGTTTCCAAGGGGGGGTTTTACTTCCACGTAGGTTGCAATTCCAACATTACGTCGGTGTTGTTATTTTTTGAGACAGCATCACAAGTGACTCACTATATAGCCAAGGCTGGGCGGTCCCAGATTCTGCTCTGTTTCCACCTCCCCAAGTGCTGGGTTACAGTTATGTGTCACTGTGCCTGGCTTTTGCTTTCAACCCCCCCCCCCCCCCCCCAGGATCGAACCCAGGACCTTGCGCTTGCTAGGCAAGTGCTCTACCACTGAGCTAAATCCCCAACCTGACTTTTCAACTTTTTTGTTGAAATTTTAAATTTATGTAACATTTTCGTAATACACAGAATACCCATATGTCTTCTACCCAGATTCCTCGGTTGTTACCGTTTCAGAGCAGGTTAAGAATGAGCTGTGAGGCAGATGTAGTGGGCATGCCTGTAACTCACTCCAGCGCTCCAGAGAAGAGACAGGGAGATTACAAGTCGAAGCCAGCTTGTGCGTAATGAGACCCTGTCTCCAAGACAAATCAAGAACCCACTGCAGAGCGACAAAGACCAAGGGGACTGAAAGAGAGCATGAGCTACAGCTGCACTCTCCTCGAGTCTAGACTGCTGGCACAGGGACACTCGGTCATCGGTCACTGACTCCACTCACGGCCAACCTCCTGCGGCCTGACTCCACCATCTACATTGCTAGTTGCCTCCTTGGCTGTTCTTCGTTGACCCAGGTGCATAGATCTTACAGTTTCAGGATCCTGTGTTGCATTTGGTTCACGTGCCTCTAAGCTGCTTGAATCTGAAGTAGTTCTGAGTCTTTTTTTTTTCTTTTAATTAAAAGTATTCTTTTGACAATTTCTTACACATATGTAATGTATTTCTGAACCTTTCCTTCTTTAAATCCACTTCTTTGTGATGCGTTGAGTTTACAAAATACTTTATTTTTAGCTGTGTGTATGTACATGTGTATGTTGAGTAGACTGGCTGTGAAGTCCAGACTAGGGGGTCACAGGTGGTTGTGAGCCACATAGTGTGGGTGCTGGGACCTGAACTCAGGTATTCTGCAGGAGTGGCATGTACTCTTAATTGCTAAGCAGGCTGTCTTTCCACTCAGTTTAATTAGGATTGCTTACCTGAATGTGGATGTACGGGTATGTCCTGGAGCACGGAGCACGGGGCACTTAGAGTAGCTATAGTACTGACCCCTCAGATCTACTTACCTGATAAGTCTTCACTAAGGTGGGGCCTGAGTTCCTCCCCAGGGGTGGAGTGTTGATGAGGTCAGCACAGCTGTGCGAGGTCTTGAGTGCAGTGGCCATGGCATGTCCTCACCTTCCAGCTCTTATGTGCTCTCTGCCCCCTCTTCTTGGGTTGTTCCCTGATCCTTAGTGGGTGACATAGATGGTTTTGTTTGTTTGTTTTTGTGACAGAGTTTCTCGGTGTAGCCCTGACTGCCCTGGAATTCACTCTGTAGACCAGGCTGGCCTTGAACTCAGATCTATCTACCTGGGATTAAAGGTGTGTACCACCCCTGCCTCCAAGATAAATGTTTTTAAAAAAAATCATTCATTTGAGAATCTTGGGCAATGAGTTTGACTGTATTCACCCCTTCCCCAACTCCTCCCATGTCCTCCCCCTCCCGTCCTCCACCTTTCTCTCCCCGACCCCGCATCAAGTCCTATTTATGCTGTCTATATATTCACGGGTATGTAGCCTTCTGCTGGATAATGGCTGACCTACAAACAGTTCCTCCCTCTCCCAGCAGCTCTAAATTGCCAGTAACTCCTTTTGCTTGGTAGGAGTGGGCTTTTCATGTCCACCTTCCCTCTCCATGCTGGCATTTGGTCTGGCTTGAGCCTCCCAGGGACTGTCCAGTAGTATCACAGTTGCTGTGATGCACCTCTGGGCTTCCCTGTGTCTGGAGAGCAGTGATCTTTGTATATATCCATTCACTGATTCGGGCTTTAGCAGTCTTACTTCTGCAGTGATCCCTTGGCCTTGGGAGGACGGGTGCAGTACAGATGTCCTGGTTAGGGCTGAGCATCTGCCGTGTCTTGTTCTGTACACTTTGTAAGTTATGGGCCTGTCACCAACTGCTGCAGATATGAGCCTCTCTGGTGAGGGTTGAGATTAACCCACGGGGGTCACAGTAAGTCATTAGATCAGTTTAGTACTATGCTCATTTAGCACACTAAAGTAGTTCTCCCCTAGGGCCTGTGACCTGTCTAGCCACAGGATTTGACCCAATATTGCTGCTAGGCATGGGTTCCCTCTAGTGGTGTGGGACTTAAATCCAATCAGGAAGTGGTTGGTTAGTCCCATGATGTTCAAGGTGCTTATTACAATTACACCAGGGTCTCGATAGGACAGTTTCATTTATTTTTTCTGAGACAGGGTTTCTCTGTAGCTTTGGAGGCTGTCCAGGAACTCGCTTTGTAGATCAGGCTGGCCTCGAACTCACAGAGATCCACCTGCCTCTGCTTCCCAAGTGCTGAGATTACAGGCGTGCACCACCACCACCCGGCTTTTTTTGTTTTGTTTTGTTTTGGTTTTTTTTGGAGCTAAAGGTCGATCCCCAGGCCTTGTGTTTGCCTCCATAGGCAAGTGCTCTACCATTGAGCTAAATCCCCACCCCCTTGTTTGTTTTTTTGAGACAGGGTCCCCTATAGCCAGCCTGGCTTCAAACTCTAGGTTGCTGAAGATGGAGAATGACCTTGAACTCCTGATTCCTTTGCGTTTGTTTCTTAAGTGCTGGGATTATAGATATGTCATGCCTGGTTTATGCAGTGTTGGGGTAGAACCCAGGGTTTTGTTCAGGCTGGCATGCACTTTACCAGCCAAGCTGTGTCTCCATGTCTCCAACCCACCCACTGTTCTTTCTCTGATAGAGAGAGTCCTACTGTGTCACTCTAGCTGGCCTGAAACTCTGTGTAGACCAAGCTGGCCTAGAACTCAAAGAAATCTCCCTCTGCCTCCTGAGTGCTAGGACTAAAGGCTTGAGCCATCACGTCCGGCTTGATAGAGGTGTTTCAAATAGGAACTTAAAATAACACCTGTGATTGAGGCCAAAGAGCATATGACCTTTGATTTTTAACCCTCCTTTCCCACTTGTAATTTTCTGGGAATCTCCCAAAGAGATTAATAACCTTGGGGCCAGAGAGTCATCTCTGACAGCAGACCTCCATTTGGTTCCCAGCAGTCACATCAGTGGCCACTAGCTGCCTGTAGGTTTGGTTCCAGAGAGAGCCAGTGCACACACTTAAAAATAATAAAAACAAACCTTTTAAAGAAAGAAAGATGACTAGCCTTGTTTATATTCAAAACAAATCTTGACTCCCTTGAGACTTAGCACAGTAAGGAGTCCTTTGACCCTTTGGTGTCTGTTTTTGTCTTGCTAGCCTATAGTTCTACTTATTATTGGTCAGGTCTACTCTGATCTCATTTATCCCAATCCCAGAGTTCCCATAAATACCTTTTCAACAGTGTAATTTAAGACAGTCATCACAACATACTTCCTATGTGGGCTGGAGAGATGGCTTAGTGGTTAAGAGCACTGGCTGCTCTTCCAGAGGACCCAGGTTTTGTTCCCAGCACCCACATGGCAGCTCATAATTGTCTGTAATTCCAGTTCCAGAGGATCCTGTGCCCTTTTCTGACATTAGGTACCAGACATGTTCTTGGTGCATAGACTTACATGCAGACAAAACATGAAACATAAAACCAAGGGGCTGGAGAGATGGCTCAGAGGTTAAGAGCACTGGCTGTTCTTCCAGAGGTCCTGAGTTCAATTCCCAGCAACCACATGGTGACTCACAACCATCTGTAATGAGATCTGGTGCCCTCTTCTGGCATACAGGCATACATGCAGACAGAACACTGTATACATAATAAATAAATCTTTTTTTCAGAGCTGAGGACCGAACCCAGGGCCTTGTGCTTGCTAGGCAAGCGCTCTACCACTGAGCTAAATCCTAACCCCGATAAATAAATCTTAAGAAAAAATAAAATAAAAACAACCTTCCTGTAAAGACCAGGTAGAGAATATTTTATTAGGCTTCAGGCCAAGAGGCAAAACCCAGGCCAATAAGTATATATTTAGGTAATAAAGGAGAAAACAAATTTCTACAATTTATATACTGAGAAGATTAAAAGGCCGTAATCACTGAGCGAGCAGTGGGTTTTTGTTGTTTGTTTTGTATTTTTTTGAGGCAGAGTCTTGCTGCATATCTTTAGCTGGCCTAGAGTTTGCTCCAGAGTCCAGGTTGTCTGGGCTTGAACTCACAGAAGTCTATAAGCCTCTGTCTCCTGTGCTGGAGTTAAAAGCATGTACCACCATGCCTGGTTTAGAACACAGTTTTTCCTGTAATTTTGGTTGTGAGACTAGCCTTTAACAGCTAGGCCTTCTCTCCAGCCCAGAGCACAGTTTTTCTACTAGGTTCTGCTGCTGAGGATGGGATTCTTTTGGTGACTTAACATTTTGCTGGTCTTGACTCGCTATGTAACCAAAGCCAGCCTTGAGCTTGCTCCTCTCAAGTGCTGGTTGCAGATGTGTGCCATCATTCCTGGCACAAATGTTTACTCCTAAAAGTGTTCATGGTGGGACTAGGGGTGGAATGCATAGTAGGCATGTTCAAGGCCCTGGGGCTTCAGTCCCCAGCACCACAAAATACAAACAAGCGTTTGTGTTTTTGGAGTAGAAGCAGCAGACAGATGTTGGCCGATCCCAGACTGTCCAATCCCACACCACTCCTTTTGGGCTTAGCTATGTCTATTTTATTATCTTCATGAACTTTTTATAACTACTTTTTTTTTTTTTAAGCTGAGGATTGAACCCAGGGCCTTGTGCTTGCCAGTCAAGCACTCTACCACTGAGCTAAATCCCCAACCCTGTAACTTCTAAGATAGTGTCCTGTTCTTGTTCTGTAGCTGTCTGCTCTTGTTGTGTGGGATAGTTCTTCAGCAGCATTCCCTGGCTGCCTCTCCTCTGCTCCCTAGCCTTTCTCTGTCATGCTGGTCCCACTGTGCTTGTGCAGAAGGAGGGTGTTGATGAGTGGATTAGTGTAGGAACCTGCTAATGCCCTTCTTAGTCATGTGTGTTTCCCTGGGGGATGGGGGCTGCAAAAACAAAAGCCAGGTGGCCTCCTGATGTCTCACCGGACCCCCCTTTCCCCACGGTGTCTATTCTGAGGGTCAGTGTTTCCTGCTTCCTTTCTGTAAAGGAAGCATTAGAAGGGAGCCTGAGCTGTGACTCCTGGGGTTTTAAAGAGGTCATGCCGCGCTGGCTGCTGGTGTCAGGACTGAGTCACGAGTGTGTGGGAGTGTGCTCCCACTCTGCCGTGCTTTTGACTTTCCTGAGGTTTTGGCACGCAGGTGAATAATTAAAACACAGAATTAGTCTGCAGTAACAGGTTTTGGAACCAGGAAGGATTAAACTTTATTTGTTGTAGGCCAGTGAAGCAAAACCTTATGAAATTGCCTCTTTTGTGGACAAAGAGCCATTGAATGTGTTAGCCTTTGGATTCGGTTCAACCTGGAATTAATAAAATGGTGAATGCGCTTCCTCATAGGCTGGCTCCACTTAATGAATTTTCAGCTTTATGATGACACAGAAGATACCCACACAGTGGTTCCCAAGAAGTTTTCACTTTCAATCTATAGAACTCAGTAGATTGTAGAGAATATGCACTACTGGGTGAGGTGGTAGATGGCGTGGTCTAATGGGGCTGATGTAGGTGTTCTGAACACATGTAAGGCAGGCACAGCTACACAGGGAGGTTAGGTGGGTTAAGTTCATTTTTACTTAATTTATGGCGGATTTATTGGCTTAATTCACCATGGGGCTAGGAACATCTGAGTTTTGTTACATTTGTTTATTGGTCTGAGGATGTGTGTGTGTGTGTGTGTGTGTGTGTGTGTGTGTGTGTGTGTATGGTCACACTAATTAGCCAGTTAAGTCGTTATTCCTATTTGCAAGCCATTCTGGAATATTCAGTCGAAAGGGCCTTTTGTTGTTGTTGTTTTTATTTTTCTTTTGTTTTTTGAGACAGGGTTTCTCTGTGTATCCCTGGCTGTCCAGGAACTTACTCTGTAGACCAAGCTGCCTTGAACTCGGAGATCTGCCCACCTCTGTCTCTAGAGTGTTGGGATTAAAGGCGTGTGCTACCACCACATGGCCATAAGGACCTTTTATCGATAACAAATTTAACTTCTCTTTTCCTGAATGAGGAAGTTTAACTGTGAGGCAATTAAAACAAACTTGCTCATGAACACACATTGTTTTGTTATAAGTTGGTGACTTAAATCCAAGAGTCTGCTGGCCTAGGTAGCTATAGATGGAGCACTTAGACACAGATGTTGCCTTCACCTGTCTCCGTAAAGGTCTTGCTGCTGTGGACAAGTGGGGAAACAGCATGGTGGAGCAGACATGTCCTTGTCCTCCTGCCTCCAGGACCAGAGGGCCCAGGTCTTCTCTGGTAGATACAGTCCTGCAGTGTCTGCTTTCTGCTTGTTTGGCTGGACACTTCAGGCTGCAGAATGCTCAGACTTCCAGAGTAACATCCATCAGCTGATTGCATGGAGGTGGAGGGAAATGGCTGCCTGTGGGATTCTCCTGCTCCAAGCAGTAGAGGAAGGTTTGCTGGTTCACCTTGTGTCTCTTTAGCATCTTCTTGGAACTGGCCAACAGCTTCTGGGTGCTGTTGCTCTTCTAGCTTTCTAAAGACTGTAAACAACTTCAGTAAGCTTTGCAGAAGGAAGCTGTGGTTTCTGGTCTTCCTGTGCACTGGTGTTTTTTCAGAGGGAGGGCTTAGCATCTGATCATATTTTTCAACCAGCTCAGAAGGGCTAGAAAATGCACGGCAGCTGTCGGCAGAAGGGGAGGAACCAGGATTCCTCCAAAGAAACTTCTCCAACTGAGGGTCCCAGGAGCTCTCCCGTGGAGAACGAGGTAGGTTCATAGTCAGTGTGAAAAAGAATATCCTTGGAGGGGACCACCATCCATGCTGCTTCCAGGATGTGCTTGAACACTGGGACCCTGAGCCCTGCTCTGAGATGCTGAGTGGAGCTCATTCACCGGCTTCTCAAGCTGAGAGACAGTGTGCTGGAGGAGAGTGGTGGCAGGGCTAGGGCCTGTGTGTGAGGAGCTGTCCTGTCCAGCTCAGGTATAGACTGTCGGCACTCACTCATCTTAAGGAATGAGAGGCCATGGGTTTTATGTCCTCCAGGGAAAATATTTCCTTGTGGACCTGTCGTCCTTTGAGTTCTAAGATCACAGTTGCAAAATGGTGGTGGGGGAAGAGGAAGGTTGAGAAATTGAGGGATCTCAGATCTGGAAAGATGTGTGCCTAGAGTTTATCCATGAATGCATAACAGGACTAGGCTGCCAGCATGGACTCTGGCCTACCCTCAGCATGGCCCTCTGTAGCCATTAACACTCCTGTGGATCTATCAGCAGAGCAAAAAGGTAGAGTAGGCAGAGATCCCATTTGATTGCCTTCCTCCTGAATTTAGGAGTCCTGTGGTAGGGATGTATGCCGGGCATGTTGTGCCCATTGTCTTGGTCCGTATGCCAGGGTCCTTTTTCCATGGGTAGGGCCTGGAGTACTTTCCTTTCTCACCCCCTTTTCCTCCTTTCCCAGGGTCTTATGTCCCAGGCTGGTATTAGTTGAGGATGACCTTGAACTTCTGATCTTCCTGCCTCTATGTCCAGAGTGCTGATGGTAGAACTATGCCACCTCACCTGATTTTTATGAAGTGTTGGGAATTTAACCAAGGATTTTGGGCAACTGAGCTACCTCCCCAGCCCTTAATTTTCTGAGACAGAGAGAGAGAGAGAAGTGAATCTGTTCCGGGTGTTGCAGAGAGCTTCTGTGAGGCAGTAGTGTCAACAGAAGGAGGTCCTTGTTTTGTTTGGTTTTGGGTTTTTTGAGGCAAGGTCTTACTCTGTAGACCAGGCTGTCCAGGAACTCACAGAGATCTCCTGCCTCTGCCTCCGGAGTGCTGGGATTAAAGGTGTGCGCCACTGTGCCAGGCTCCAGCTAGGAACTCTTTATTTTAGCGTTTGTATAAGATGCAGCCTGGGCAGGATGTGATGAGGAGTGACAGGTGGGATCTGTAGGAGGGACTAGCTCCCACTGCCCTCTGGCCGCCCTCTGGCCTTCCCACAGGCCTCTCTTGAGCCTCTTCCGGCCCCTCACCCAGCCCTGGCCTGCTCTGACGGTCTCAGTGCAGTTGCTGTCTGTCTTCTGGTTAGATTGGGCAAGGGGACGGTACCTTCACTTTCACGTGTGGCAGGCGTGAATAGGGCCGCTTGCTTTGAGTATTGAGGTAGTCTCTCCCCCACCCCCCAGTTTCTCTGTGTAGTCCTGGTTGTCCTGGAACTCACTCTGTAGACCAGGCTGGCCTCTAACTCACAGAGCTCCTCCTGCCTCTCCCCCCACCCCCACCCCAGTGAGTGCTGGGGTTAAAGTCGTGGGCCACCACCACCCAGCAAGGTCGTCTTAGGATAAGATGAATCCTACCAAGTAGTTGATTGTCAAGATTAAATCACAAGCACATGTGAGACTGTGGCACCGCTTTGTGCCTTAGTTTGCTCCTTTCTTTTATTTTGGGCTTGCTAGACTGTCTCCAGAATAGTGTGCTGAGCTTAGGGCTTTGCATGTAGTATATGTGGCTGTATTCTTTACTTTGGTCCTCAAAGAAAGAGCTTGCGCCGGGCAGTGGTGGCGCATGCCTTTAATCCCAACACTCGGGAGGCAGAGCCAGGCGGATCTCTGTGAGTTCGAGGTCAGCCTGGTCTACCAAGTGAGTTCCAGGAAAGGCACAAAACTACACAGAGAACCCTGTCTCAAAAAACCAAAAAAAAAAAAAAGGAAAAAAGAAAGAGCTTGCTTCCCAGGAGTCTGAAGGTATTGGCTCTTCTCATGGATATATATATATATATATATCCATATATATAAACTATTAACATTTCATTCATTCATTTTGTGTGCGTGTGTCTCTGTCTGTCTGTTTGTCTGTCTGTATCCATGTCCACCCCACAGTGCATGTACAGGGCAGAGTCACTTCATGAAAAGACCACAGTGAGTTAGTTGTAGAGATTTGTGTATTTTTGAGATAGGATCTCCCTGTGTACCCCAGGCTGGTATTAAACTCCAAATTTTCCTGCTTCCAACTGTGAGTGTCATACACAGGGTGTACCAACATCCTGGGGTGTACTACCATGGTTCTCTGGATAGTTGTGTTGGTTTTGTTGTGGTGGTGGTTTTTAGGTTTCTAAACACGTTCCCCCCCCAACACATCTTTTTTCTTTCTGTGGCACTAGAGATTAAAACAGGGCTTCATGTGAGGTAATTACTGTGCTGCTGAGCTACATGCCTATTCCCATTTCCAGCTTGAAGAACTATTTTAGGCATACGATGGCAAGTAGTGGAAAAATATTGTCAAGATCTGAGGGGCTTTTCAGAGAGGATCTAGAGAATTTTTCAGTGTGTCCAGAAGCTTGATTCCCGTGTTCTGCATTCCTTTCCCAGATCTGTGCTTGCACAGTGGCTTGCCCCTTCAGCCCCGGGGACTCAGTTTCTTCAGGAAAGACTTGGTGTGGAAGTCCTGCCCTGCTGGGATTCCACTCACCTTGCTGCCCTGCTGGGTCCAAGTCATGCCCACTCTATAACACGATGAATGAAGAACAGCAGTTGCTGAATCTGCCCTTTGATCTCTATGTATTGATCTACAGGACATCCCAGCCAACTAGAGACCTTATGATCATTACTGAGCTCTTGACTCTGCATCAAAGTATTATTTGTCTGTTTACTTTATTTATTTACTTGGATTTTTTTGAGACAAGTTTTCTCTATGTAGCCCAGTCTGTCCTGGAATTCACTGTGTAGATCAGGCTGACCTCAAACTCACAGAGATCTTCCCTGTCTCTACACTCGTTTACTTTTTGTTTGTTTGTTTCTGTTTCTTTCTTTTCTTTTCAAGACAGGGTTTCTCTGTGTAGTTTTGGAGCCTGTCCTGGAACTCACTCTGTAGACCAGGCTGGCCTTGAACTCACAGAGATCCGCCTGGCTCTGCCTCCTGAGTGCTGGGATTAAAGACGTGCGCCACCACCGCACTCATTTACTTTTTAAGCAGAATTTCCTTTGACATTTTCATGTTAAGAGCTGGTGGGGTGGTTCTCACCTGGGATTGCAGCACTCAGAAATCTGAAGCAGGAAAAGTTTGTTTTCAGCCAGCCTGAGCTGCAGAAGAAACCCGAAACCAACCAAAAATAGATGCACCCTGAGGTGCACCCTCCCCCCTTTTCCTTTGTAGTAGTTCTAGGGATGGGACTTGGTGGTTCTTCCAAGCCAGGTGGGAGCTCTGCTCACCCTGGTACACTCTCAGCCCCTTGTTTTATTTTGAGATCCAGGCTGACCTGGATCTTGCAGTGGTCCCGCCTCAGCATCAGCCCCCTTCTCCGAGTTCAGGTTTGTTTCTGCAGTGTCTGAATGTTGCCCTCCAGTCCTGCTGTCCTAGCTGCTCGGCCTCACCAGCTAAGAGCTGAGGCCACACTAACATGCTGGCCAGCCCTATCCAGAGCGCCAGGCACTCTTTATCGTGTGCTGTGGTGAAGTCACAGTGCATGTCTGCAGAGGGACTTCT
The DNA here is from genome assembly GCF_903995425.1 of Onychomys torridus. NCBI lineage: Eukaryota > Metazoa > Chordata > Mammalia > Rodentia > Cricetidae > Onychomys > Onychomys torridus. The sequence continues at coordinate 23,339,016 of NC_050452.1, read as the reverse complement.
CGGTTCAGTGCTCTGCATTGTAAGAACCAATTAAAATCATTTGAGCCATTGGGGGAAAAGCAGAGCATGTGGTGCTTGTATCCAAGCTCAGTTCTAGGGCCAGAAAGACACATCTACCTTCACACACGGTGGTGTTCTCCCTGCCTACCCGGCTGCACTGAAGGTCCACTAGTGGATGCTTGAAGCCTGAGCCCAGTGTATATATGGATTTCCCCTTGCTGAAGTTCCAGTGTAGGAAGAGATGAGCACTGTGTATGATGTACAGTAATTGTAACACTAGCCTGTAGCAAATGTATTGCAAACTTATGAATTGTTAATTTCTGGAGTTCTCCATCTGTGGGTAACTGAAATCTAGGAATGTGAGGCCATGGTGTAAGGGGGGTTATTGCAGTCCGCGGTGTCTGCTTGGTTAGACCTGAAGGCTCAAGTCCAAGAGACACTGGAGGGCCTCTGCATGACTCAGGCTAGGAATTTAGGGATTGCACTTTCTTGGGGTAGTCTGGGAGGGGGCCAAGGGTGACATCGCTTCTGTCAGCTCTCCTTGTTCCTTACTGCTTAGGGTAGCACAAAAACAGGTTGGTTTCACATTGCAGTAGGCCTTCAGAGTCTGCTCGCTGCTGGCCGCCTTTGCTGTGAGTGTAGTTTCTCTGACCTGCTCCTGTCCTAATGTTTCTGTTTTACTATAGCCCTCTTGAGGGTAGGGACTATTCCATCCACAGCCTTCCTGGACTCCTGGTCTGCTAGGCACATAAAGGGTCCGCATTAGGACTTATTATTTATTGTAGCCTGTCCAGGCTTCATACAGGCTACATATTGGATGCTGGAGTACACACAGGCTGCCAAAGGCAGAGCTAGGGATACAGCTCAGTGGAAGAGCACTTGGCTGGGCGTGTGCGGAACTCGGAAGAATGAACTCTCAGACAGTGAGAGGCATAGGCAAGGGCATCGGGCTGGCCTGGTTTCTTTGCCTTGTAGAGTTCTAGCCAATGTCGCCTCATCATAGAGAGTCTGTCTCTTGGGCTGGGATTACAAGACCCACCCAGGGTCCTTCCCAAAACAGACTCTGCTATGAGCTGTGTACACTGTTACGGTACGTGGCCTGTGGTCTGTGGGCCTGTGGATTCAGGTGAGAACTTGGTTAGAGACTCATCTTGGCAAATTCCTGGTTTCACAGTTAGTTTCCTGTTGCTTCCCTGTGTAAGTCAGTAATGAGTTGGACTAACAGACAACTTCTGTAAGGGCAGACTGACAGAGCTGAGCTGCCTGCCTACCGGAGCCAACCTTCATCACTGTCCACTGCGAGGAACTGTTGTTGAGGGAAGAAGGTCTGTGAGGTTGCAGGGGGAGTGGGTGGGGATCGACACTCTCTTCTGGCCAGAGTGAGGTACTGTAGAGGTCCATGGACCACGAACACATGGATGTTTAAGAGCTTAGGAAAAAGAAGTGATCAAGTATATACATTTGGCATAGTTTGAGTACCATCTGGTTAAAGATGATACCATGCTGAAGAAATCACAGCTGTCTTCACTGGGGCGGGGGGATGAAACATGATTTTTACATTGTCCAAATATGTCACTAAATTTGGGGGTCATTTCTAGCCTGCACTTCACTGTCAGGTTGTCTGGTAAGTCTCAAGTGACCGTTTTCTGCTGTTCTCCTGTATGAACCCCACACTGAGATCATCTTGTCCAGGTGCCCTACCCTATCCATCACTTGTCTAAACTCATCCTGTGGCTGAAAGAAAGCTTGTGGGAGCTTGAGGAGAGCGAGCCTGGAAGGTCCCCACAGATAGCCTATCTTCACTTATCTCAGGGACTCTTCTAGAAGTGCTCCTGTTATTTCTGATGTCTGCCATCTTAGGACTTGGTTCTTAGGACTTCCAGTGTGTTTACATCTTGTCCTGGCTTCACTGTGGGCAGCAACAGGCAGTGGTTATTCATCCTTCTCAAGTATTACTGTTATGCAAAAATACATTTTTAAAAATGGAGCAGCTAGGGATTGTAGCTCACGTGCTATAGTGCCTGCCCAGCATGTGCAAAGCCTTGGGTTCTGTTCTTAGCACTACACAAAAAACCCCAAAACAACCAGGTGTTGTGCAAACCTGTAATCCTAGCACTAGCATTTGGGAGCTGGAGGCAAGTAAGTTCAGAGTTCTTCTCAGCTGTACAGTGAGTTTGAAGCCAGCCTGAGCTACATGAGATGACCCTGTCTCAAAAAAGTAACTGAAGCTCCTGTGCTCATCACCCAGTTCCACTGTTGTGGTTCCTAGCTTCTTACTTCACCTTCTCCACACCAGCAAGACGTTCCAAAAGCTGCTGCTGCTGCTGCTCTGTGTGTGTGTGTGTGTGTGTGTGTGTGTGTGTGTGTGTGTGTGTGTATTGTTCAAGAGAGGACTTCAGGGCCAATGACAGACTGTTGAGGTCTGGGAGGGAAATTCAGGGTGATAGAATCAGCTCACACGAGTGGAAATATTTTACAGGGTTCTGGGGCCACAGTCTTATCCTATCTTGGGTGCACGGATGCAGAGGTGGGTGGGTGCTGGCCCCACTGTTATTCAGTCTGTGTTCGCGGTGAGTAGAGGACAGTCTGAAGCTTTGGTGCTGGGCTGTAAAGACAGCACTTGAGGAGGAGATGGGTTGTCAAGTAAAACAGGTAAAGCAATAGTAGCTTTTTTGCTTATTTACAGTATATCAGATCCTTGCTCAGAGCTTTCTGTAGCTTGCTCATGAATGGCCCATGATAGCTTGCAGAGATCACAGCTCATTTTACAGACTGTAGAGCTCAGCTAACTGTCTTGTGTGGGAAGCAGGGTAGCTCAGACCCCATCAGAGCAGGTGAGCCTTGAGTCTGGAGAGTTCTGTGTTGAAGCCTGAGGTCCTGAGTTGGAGGGAAGCTTGTGGGGAGAGCAGCAGGTGCGGTGGCACCAAGACTGCTTTGACTGTTGAGTGGCTTCCTGGGTCCGTGTCCATTTCAGTAGGTCAGTGGACTAAAACCCAGATGTCAAAGGGCGTCGAGCCGAGGGGCAGGGGAGCTGGCCATGGCTGGAGGCAGCAGGCACAGGAAAGGTGCCAGGGTGGGTTTCTGAGGCTGGGTGAGTCTTGTTGGCTTGTTGGTGTCTCTCTCGCCTAGTGCTGGAGAGCCAAGCCTGAGAGTGAGGCTGGAGAGCAGCCCACATGTGGGGCCTCCTGGGAGCCTGGGGCCATGTGAGTCCTGTGAGTCCTGCCTCAAAATGCATTCCATACACCGTTTGTTTGTTTGTTTGTTACTTGTTTGGGGACTAAGGGGAGGTCAGAGCTGAACCTGCTATGGTTTCCCAGCTGCTGCCTGGGTGCCAGCCGTGTAGTGGGTGAGCCTCAGGAGAAGTGCTGTTGACATCTATCTGAGCTGTCTACTGAATGAGAGATAAAACCGCTAGGATGTCCTTTATTGCACTGCTCATGGCTTTGGTCCCTGTGACCTGTTGCTGCCGAGGACACATTGAAGTGTCTTGGTTTCCGTGTTGATGAAGTGGCTGGCAGCGCCATCTTTCCGCAGAGCTGGGGATAGCTTCTGTTGCTCGTGCTAGGAGGTACTGGGTTTGCTTCCCCTCTCCCTAGCTCACAAGTTCAGTTTGATTACACGTAGGTCGAGTCTTCAAAGCCCTGGTACTAACCTCACATCCAGCAGGATGTGAGGCTGTGACTGTTGGTGACCGGCTTGGAGCCCTAGCAGAGGGGAGGAGCTGCCTGAGGACCTAGTCTGTCAGGGCGTGAGCTTCTTAGGGCTCATTTGACCTTGGCCGCTGAGGTGCTTTTGTGGGTGGCAGCCCCTGTCCCACTTGCTGTCTCAGAGCTATGATGACATGGCCTCCCTGAGCTCAGAGGGGTTGGAGCTCTGCTCTGTCGCTGTCTTCTGGGGGACTGTTCCCTGCCTGTCTGCATGCCAGTGAGAGTTGCCCTCGGAGCATTATCGGAGCCACCAACAGGCCTGTCTGCCTCCATGCTGGCTGGGGTGTTAGGCACTACCCTGCCAGGGCATGTGAGCTGGCTGTGGAGCCCTGCGCCAGCCTTGAGCCGTGTGTTCTTGGACCTTGCTCACAGGCAGTATGGTCAGCCCCCATTTTCACGGTGACGCTGCTGACCGCCTTGGCTACTTGTGTGTTAGTAGTAGGTACACCACAGACGTGTGAATAATGAACTCCAACCATTGCCGTTTCTGCCTGCAGCCTGGAATTGTGTCGCCGTTTAAACGAGTATTCCTAAAAGGTGAAAAGAGTAGAGATAAGAAAGCCCATGAGAAGGTGACAGAGAGGCGCCCTCTGCACACTGTGGTGCTGTCCTTGCCCGAGCGCGTCGAGCCGGACAGACTGCTGAGCGACTATATTGAGAAGGAGGTGAAGGTAAGTCACGGTGGGCCACAGGGCACTCCTGCCAAGGTGTGCCTGTCAGCTCCACAGAAGTAAGTTAGCCTGTGTTCTCCCCACTGTCTTGCCTCTGGATGACAACTGGAAAACTCTGCCCAGCCCCCGTCCTTAACCCCAGTTTCTGATCCCTTGTGAGGTACTGTGCTGCTCTGTCTCTTGAAGGTCATGGGTGTTGTGTTGCCACCCGAAAAGGCTTGTAGAAGAGGGAAACCATGTCTTCCCTGTTTGCCGATGACAACGTGAGCTTGTGCCAGGAGCCATTGTGTGTTCAGGGCCCCGATCCTTAGCCTGAGTGCTTGACGTCTTATGTCTCAGAGGCTTGGGACCAAGAGACCGGTCAAGCTGTGTGATGTCTCCTAAAGTGGAGATAAATTAATAAAATTAAATAAAGCCCTAAGTTCCGAGAGAGTAGGAGAGGTGACTATCTGTGAGAGCCTGTAAGTGGAAAGAAGAGAGCCAGGGAAGGCGAGGTCGTCTCCTAGTGGACCCAGTGGCTCAGGAGGCTCCTGGGGTGACTAAATATCCCAGGGATGGATTGGTCAGGACCACTGAGCTAAATCCACAACTCCTCATTGTGTTCTTGATGTTACGACAGAGTAGGGTAAACCACTGGCAGTAGGGGCATTGGAGATACTGCTTCCTGGCACAGGCTCAAGAAGATGGGGAAGTTAAGTCACCTGTTAGGGGTGGTGAGAATACATAACCCCTTTTGTGTTCAGGCTTCTAGAATGTCTGTGAACAGGCCTCTCCCGCAAACAGTTTACAGTCAAGTGTAGCTTCTTGATGGGGAAGCTGAGGAGCTCCACACTACCCTAGGAATTACCACCCAATCAGCTTGAGTAAAGCCAGCCGATGGAAAGTCTGCCCAGTACACGTCTTCAGTCAGCTCAGCTTCAGGGCCTCATTTTAAACACAGGCAGCAGAAGATAAGCACATGTGAGGCAAACTTTTAACATGAAGATTGAGGCCACATGAGTAAACACGAATGAGAAAACCTTGGCTCTGGAAGTAAGAGCGAGCACCTGTGGGCGTTGTGCATCACATGACAGTGGGTCATGTTCTGCGAAAAGCATTGTTGGATAGCTTCATTGTTAGGAAAATCACAGTGTCGGAACCTCCCTGTAGTTGGGGGCATTGGTCACTCATTGTGTTCTTTTTTTTTTTTTTTTCTTTCCGGAGCTGAGGACTGAACCCAGGGCTTTGCGCTTGCTAGGCAAGCGCTCTACCACTGAGCTAAATCCCCAGCCCTCATTGTGTTCCTGATGTTATGACAGAGTAGGGTAAACAGGAGATGAGTGAGGCTGCTCTTGGCTGCTGGTAAACTGCTTTAACTGGTAACAAACTAGGTTTTTTGTTTGCTTTAAAAACACTTTTTTAGGGGATTGATTAATTTTATATGTACAGGTGTTTTACTTACATGTCTGTGCACCACATGCATGCAGTGCCCTGAGAGCCAGAAGAGGGGGTAGGAGCCTCTGGAACTTGAACTCAGGACCTCTGGAAGAACAGCCAGTGCTCTTAGCCTCTGAGCCATCTCTCCTGCCCCACCCCCCTGCTTTTTTGCGACAGTGTCTCACTGTTGTATCTCAGGCTGTCCTTAGTTCAAGGCTTTCTTTCCTCAGCTTCGTAAGTGATGGGATTACAGGTGTGCCTCTGCACTTGGTAGTAAACTGTTTAGACGTGAGTACACTCAAAAAGGCTAAAAGTATAGTGCAGCAAATACACAGAGCAGTGACAGTTCTATTAGTTACTTGTCTCCTTGCTTTGACAAGAGTTGATGCAAACAACTTAAGAGAGGCTTTATTTTGGCTTGTAGTTGGAGGGTACATCATCGTAACAGGGAGGTCATGGCATCGAGAGCATGAGGCAGCTGGTCACACGGCATCTAAGGTCAGGGCGTAGATGAAGGCAGCTGCTCAGCTCACTCTGCTTTTCATTCAGTTCGGGATCCCAGGCCACGGGATGGTGCTGTGCAGCCTGCAGTAGGGTCTTTACACTTTAGTTTACCCAGTCTAGAGACTCCCTCCCAGACATCCCCACAGGTCTGTCTCCTGAGTAATTCTAGATTCTGTCAAGTTGGCAGTCTTAACATCACAGCCATTTATTATGGTCGTCAAATACTATGTATATGCTGGATAGCTGTTAATATATTCTGGCTTGTTCATATGTGTATCACTGTGGATTGAGTCGTGGGTTGCACTGGGACGTTAGTACAGCCACAAAGTTCGTCAGCACTAGGACAATTTGATGCCTTTATGATTTTAGGGAACATTGTTATATCAGCTGTCATTGGTCAAGTCATATTAGGCAGCACATGGCTGTGTGTAATAGTCTCAAGAAAACATTGTTAATAATGTAATATGTAATAGCAAGGATTCTACTTTTGTCTTTTTTTTTTTTTTTTTCCCGAGACAGGGTTTCTCTGTGTAGCTTTGCGACTTTCCTGGATCTCATTCTGTACATCAGGCTGGCCTCGAACTCACAAAGATCCGCCTGCCTCTGACTCCCAAATGCTGGGATTAAAGGCGTGAGCCACTATCGCCTGGCTACTACTTTTGTCTTTTTAATTTTATTTTTATTATTTTTAATTTTTTTGGAGTATGTGTGTGAGTGTATATGTGTACACACTTGTGTGTGTGTGTGCCTATGTGCTGGTGAGTGCAGTGCCTGCAGAAATTAGAGGTGTTGGATCACCTGGAGCTGGAGTTAGGGATGGTTGTGTGCTACCTGATGTGGATGTTGGGAATGTTGGTCCTCTGAGAGAATAGTCTTTCAGGACCCAGTGAGAGACCCTGTCTCAACAATCAAGGTGGGCAGCCTCTGAGAAACAGCCACCTCTGGCCTCTACACATGCACATATACCATGAGTACACACACACACACATACACACATACACACACACACACACACACACACGCACGCACGCACACATGCATACGTGCATGCTCACCTATAAATACAAACAAATGCACAGTGTTGAAGAGAAAGTAGAGAACAACTGAGTAGATGGAGAGATGTGAAAGAGAAATATTGTGTTGTGTGCTGGAAGGTTAAGCTTACTTCACGTCAGTTCTCTTGAATCCGTAAGAACGGACGAGCACCTTTGAAAGCATAAACTACATAGGGCACCATCTGAAATAGGTAATTTTGTAGACAGAATAAGACTAGTAGAAATGTGTCGGCAAAGGCTAGAAAAGAGTGACTAAGAGGATTCTTTTTGGGAACAAAGAGAATAACAAGGAGTCAGCTGCCCCATGTCAGGTCACGTTGGAATGTTCCTGCTCCCAAGATTGCAGAGGGCTGGCGTGGGCTGGGGAACAGCATTGTGAGTCTAGAAGTAGACCCACACAGATCAGCCGTCTGGTCTTGCGGAATGCGAGAGCCATTCTGTGGAGGAAGAAGGACGATGTCAGAAACCATACAGGAGCAGTTGGACAACATAGACAAAAAGGGACCTTGCTCAACACCTTACACCTTCACAAAAGCCAACTTAGAGTGAACTATGGGCTTCAGTGTCCACTTATAAAATTTGTAAGGGCGTTGGAGGCAGACAGAAAATAATGCATGGTGTCAGGCTAGGCAGAGTTCTTAGATGACACTAGAAAAGACCCTAAAAGGAAAACTGATCATCCAGACTTTCAAAATGCAAAAATTTGAGTCTGTATGTGAGGATAAAATAGCAGTAGACTATTTCCTTAGCATGCACAGGACCCTGGGGTCTGTCCTCATACCACAAAAGAAAAGAGGAGAAGACATGCTACAGACTGAAAGGAAATATTTGGAAGCCACATATCCGACCAAGACTAGTCTAGGACAGAGCAAAACCTTTCCAGATGCAATGTGAAAGCAATCCAGTTGGAACGTGGCCAGATACAGAGACATTGCAGTGATGATAAGCGAAGTGGTATCTAGGGATGAAAGGCTTCTAGCAGTCTGGCCATCAGGGAAGTGCAGACAAAAGCCGTAGTGGATATCAGCACACTACTAACAGAATGCCGAAAATGTAACAGCGGCAGCACCTGGTACTGGTGAGGATGCAGAGAACAGAGCTCATGTCCTGATGCCAGAGGGAGTCTAGCACTTTCTTAAAACCTCAATAGTAGTTACTAGCTACTCAGCACTTATATTTTCTAAGCCTTTTATCCCACTGAGCTGCGAGATTTTATTTATATGAAAAATGGCACTTGCATATTCAAAGTAGTTTTACAAGCCTGTGTGTGTGTGTGTGTGTGTGTGTGTGTGTGTGTGTGTGTGTGTGTCAGTCAGTGTCAGAAGCAGGTAGATCTCCATGAATCAAAGCTGCCAGCCTAATCTATATAGGAAGTCCCAGGCTACCTAAGGGTACATAGTGACCTTGTCTCCACACCAAACAAGCCAAAAAAAAAAAAAAAAAAAAAAAAAAAAAAAAGAAAAGATTATGTATAGCTAGGCAAGGTGATGTGCTCCTGTGGTTCCAGCTGCTCAAGAAAATGAGGAGGAGGATCACTTGAACCCAAGAGTTCAAGGCCATCCTGGACAGAGGGGCAAATAGCCAGGCGGTGGTGGCGCACACCTTTAATCCTAGCACTTGGGAGGCAGAGGCAGGCAGGTCTCTTAAGTTCAAGGCCAGCCTGGTCTACAGATCGAGTTCCAGGACAGCCAGGGCTACACAGAGAAACCCTGACTAACTAAATGACTAAATAACAAAAATTTAACTAAATAACTAAATAAATAAAGTGTTAAATAATAAAGGCAAGTAAAAAAAGAGATAAAAAAAGGCAGTGCATGAACAGGACTAGTTCCTGAGCAGTGCAGTGAGCTGTCCAGATGACAGAACACTGAGAAATGTCAAATAAAATTGGTAGATTAAAAGGGAAGTGGAGACCGACCGGGTATGGCGGCTCAGACCTCTAATAGCTCTTGGGAGGCAGAGGTAGGCAGATAGTATGAGTTTGAGGAGACCATCATGGTCTACATAGTGAATTTTTGACCAACCAGGGCTATGTAGTGAGATCCTGTCTCAAAAGGGTTTGTTGGGGGGTCATGATGTAATTGAAAATTGGAAAATAGTATCTTAAAATGATAAATGAAAAAATGGCCATGTGCCAGGAGGTAAGCTCTTGCAAGGTTAGAGCGGCTTATAAGATTGTCCTGGTTGACCGGGTTGGTGGTTTTTATATTAGTCTAGTCACAATTGGTCTTTTGTTTGTTTTTTGTTTTTTGTTTTGTTTTTTGAGACAGGGTTTCTCTCTGTAGCTTTGGAGGCTGTCCTGGAACGCGCTTTGTAGACCAGGCTGGCCTCGAACTCACAGAGATCCATCTGCCTCTGCCTCCCAAGTGCTGGGATTACAGGCGTACGCCACCACCGCCCGGCTACAATTGGTCTTTTTTAATCATCATGCACATTTGTTACTCTGATAAAATAAAATCAACACAAAATCTGCCAGTGGCAAGGAAATACTTCTCCCTACTCCAGTGTGGTTCTTTAAGAAAGTATTTTAGGTTTTGAATGAGCATTGATAAATGCTTTACATTTCCACACACATCTTAGTCATCCTCACAAAACCGCCATGAAGTGGAACATTTTCCCTCGCATGCTGACCTCTAGCTCAGTGTATTTGGTGTGTCACTGGCTCCGGGGCCTGGGTGTCCGAGTGTGCACCGGGCCGACCGCGGCTTTCGTCTCTGCTTTCCCCACAAGGCAGCGAGCTGGATTTGATTCGCCACTTTGCTCTGCAGTGTGGGGCTGAGATCGGTTTTAGGGATTTCGGGTGGCCTCCTCTGCTTGGGTAACCCACAAGTCAGAGGGCCAGTGTGAGGATTGTGTCCTGCATTCAGTAAGTGGTGGGTAGCTGGTCCCCAGCTCTTTTTCACTAGGAGGCAGACCCATTCTTGCAGTGATCCCCTGACTTCCGTATGTCCATACCACACAGGGCTTATTGGCACTGTCTGTCCCTAAGTGTCAATGCCACCTACAACTTTTATTCCAAACCCTTGGAAGATGATTCTTTTCTCAGTTACACATACCCCGGTCAACCAAGTCCCTTCAGAAAGATGGAGTCCTTCCCTTCCAGCTCTCTCTCCGTCAGCAGAGGGTATGAGAGCTGCTCAGCACTAGAAATGGAGTCAGCTTGGTACTTCGTTATAAAGCTTGCCTTGGCCTTCTGCTTGCCCACTTCTGTGTGGTTTGCAAATTACACAGTGAACTGTTGGCTCCGTCTCTTGCTCCGAGGGACTTCACCATCCTGTGAGCCAGATGCTCGGGTGCCCCACTGCCATGTTGACCTTGCTGCATGTCACCAGCCCTGCCTGTCCTGCCCTTGGTGAATTGCTACAGCCTGGCTTGTGCAATTCCTGACCTGTGGCCTCTTTATCCTAGGGGTCCAGTTCTGAGTGCTCACACCCCACAGTTAGTTTCCCATGCAGAGGCTGCCCATCCCAGAGAGCCTCAGGGCACCCATGCTCTTCCCAAAAGTCCCCAGTACTGTGGTGGTTAGAGCACCTCCAGGCTTCTTGAGGGACTGGTGCATTCCCCGGTGGGTTTGCGGGTCCTTCCCAGCATGTCCACTTTGCTGAGCATTGTGATCCCTCTGTGAGAGTTGGATCATCTGTTCTCTGCTTAGTACCTGCATGTCTGGTTCCTGTTTGCTGCTGTGATAAACACCGTGACCTAAGGCAGCTTGGTGAAGACAGGGTTGATTTCATCCTTCAGCTTATAGTCCGTCAGGAAGAGAAGGCAGGGCAGGAACTTGAGGAAGGAACCTGCAGGCAGGAGCTGGTGCAGACACTGTGGGGGAGTGCTTGCTTCCCATAGCTCTGCTTTCTTACAGAACCCAAGACCACCTTGCCCAGGAGTGGCACCACCCACAATGGGCAGTGCCCCGTAATCAAGACAGTGCTCTAGGCCAGGTGGTGGTGGCACAAGCCTTTAATTCCAGCACTTGAGAGGCAGAGGCAGGTGGATCTCTGTGAGTTCGAGGCCAGTCTGGTCTACAGAGCGAGATCCAGGACAGGCACCAGAACTACCACAGAGAAACCCTGTCTTGAAAAAACAAAAAGCAACAACAACAAAAAAGGAAATTATGGGCTGAGCAGTGGGTACACAACTGAAGACTGACTGTTGGGCTCCAGAATCTGTCAGTAGCCCGTAGTTCAGCAGTAAGGAGGAGGGCCCCAGCAGCCCCTCCTCCACCCCTGACTGACAGTTGACAGAGCCTGTCCTGTTCAGGCCCAGTGCAAACAACTAAGGTTGCTGAGTTGGTGATTGCGGCCATTATATAGGTTAGAGGTGGCACTTTCCAGCACTGCACTGTCTTCTGGCTCTTACGTTTTTTCCAGCCCCCTCATCGGCAAGGTCGCTGAGCCTTAGAGGGAGTGGTGTAAATAAATGTCTTTTTAGGGATGAGCAGCCACTTATTCTCAGCATTTTGTCACTGAAAAACGTTTTAGCAATTTTTTCCTCCCCCTCTGTGTATACACACAACACACAGAGCGTAGAGAGCGGGCATAGGGGGCCTTTGAGGCACTTTACAATCTAGTTCATAGGACAGATGAGATGGCTCAGCCGATAAGATACTTACCATTAATCCTGGTGACTTGAATTTAAGTCTCAGAACCACGATGGCTGAGAGAACCGGTTCCTCCAAGTTGTCCTCTGATCGCTACTTGTGCCTTGGCATTACATACCCTCCCTCCCTTACCACAGCCCTGAAAAATAAATGTAGATATGGCATTAATTTTTGTTTGTTTTGAGGCAGGGCATGTATGTAGTCTTGGCTGGCCTGAAACTTACAGAAATCCTCCTGCATCTGCCTCCCAAGTGCTGGGATTAAAGACATGTGCCACCATGCCTGGCTAGATACGGTATTAGCAGAATTAATTTTGTGTGTGTGCGCATGTATATGTATGTTCACATGAGTGTGGAAGTCAGACGGTAACCTCAGATGTTGGTCTCTCTCGTTGTTTGCCTCTGTGTACCCGGGCTAGCTGGCTGTGAGCTTGCAGGAATTGTCCTTTCTCCTCTTGCCGTAGACTCCCTGAAGTTGTTATGCCCTACTTGATGTAGCTTACATGGCAAATGTTTTTGCCTACTGAACCACCTTCCCAGCCCCTTAGTCCAGACTGGCCTTGAACTCCTGACCCTGCTTTCACCTCCCGAGTGCTGGAATTGCTGGCATGTTCCACTATGCCCTGCTTGGAACACCCTCCATCCCCCATTCCTTTCTGAGCTGGCTCACTGTTTAGGAAGGCTTCTTGTTACTGAGCCTCCTTTAATAGATCACTGGGATGTTCAGATCGTCTGTTTTCTCTGAGCTCCTCCTCCTTTGGGAGACTGTTTCTGCAAGCAGGCCTCTTTTAAAGGTAAGGTGTGTTCATGACCCAGAATGTGGTTATGGGATAGATGCTGCAGATGAGCTGAGGAGTGTGCGGACTACTTTTGCTGGGGATGCTGTTGGCTGTAGCTGGCAGGTACAGCCATCTGAGTGATGGTGCTGAGTCCAGCTCTGTCCTGATTGGCTGGCGGGGGGGGGGGGGCGGCGGCAAGAGTCAGGACACGTGAATGTGTGTGTACATGTGGAAAGGCCAGAGGTCAACATCAGATGTCTTCTTCCTCCTTTGCTGTCCATGTTATTTTTCTGAAACAGCATCTCTTGCTGAACCTGGAGCCGATTTGGCTAGATTGGCTGGCCAGCAAGCCTCGGGGATCCTCCCATCTCTGCCTCCTGTGCTGAGTTACGGGAGTTGTTCTTCCTCATGGGGGGACTGGGGGTAGAACTCAGGTCCTCAAGCTGCACAGCAAGCTCTCAACTACTGGGCAGTTTCCCAGCCCCTCTGTCTTTGCCTCCTGCATCTGTCCATTGCTGACTGAGGTTGTCGAACCTCAACTGGGATAGAGTTGTCTACTTTTCCTTGTGGTTCCGCTAGTTTTCACTTCTACATACTTTGGTACACCATGGTTAGAAACATAGCACATTGGGGATTACTATGTCTTATTGAAGAATTGACGTGCCCCCTATGCCCGCTCTCTACGCTCTGTGTGCTTGTGTGTATACACAGAGAGGGAGGAAAACATTGCTAAAACGATTTTTCAGAAGGAAGTGCTCCTGGCTGGGCACTTGGAAATCAAAAGCAGGTGGATCTCTGTGAGTTTAGGGCTACCCTGATCTACATAGTGAGTTCCAGTACAGCCAGGACTACATGATGAGACCCTGTCTCCAAAACAACAACAAAAAAGAATTGACTCATTTATCAGCTTGTCTGCCTCTTTTGTCTCTAATTCCCTCCTGTGGTGCTGGGGATTGAGCCCATGGCCTCATGAGCACCAAGCTAGTGCTTTACCACCCAGCCACACCTCCAGTCCTTCTGTCCACACCCAGCCACACCTCCAGTCCTTCTGTCCACACCCAGCCACACCTCCAGTCCTTCTGTCCACACCCAGCCACACCTCCAGTCCTTCTGTCCACACCCAGCCACACCTCCAGTCCTTCTGTCCACCACCCAGCCACACCTCCAGTCCTTCTGTCCACACCCAGCCACACCTCCAGAACTTCTGTCCCCCACCCAGCCGCACCTCCAGTCCTTCTGTCCACCACCCAGCCACACCTCCAGTCCTTCTGTCCACCACCCAGCCACACCTCCAGAACTTCTACTTTTCTTATCCAGTCTTTCTCGAAAGGAGACTGTGTTGGTTTTCAATCCTTGAGCACTAGCTCAAGATGACTTTTTCTATTTTCTCTTAATGTGCATGCATCTTTGTAATCAAAATGGTTTTCTGGTAGAGAACATAGCTAGATCTTGCTTTACTTTAAAATCCAATCTGAGCCAGGCATGGTGGTCTTCACCTTTAATCTCAGCACTGGGGGAGGCAGAGACAGGAAGATCTCTGTGCTAGAGGCCAACCTGTTCAGGTCAGGCAGGGTAACATAGAGAGACCCTGTATCCATACAAACAAATAACAACAATAATAAAAGAAATAAAACCCAGTCTGGCGGTATTTTTTTCTAGTATGTATGTATGTGGTGTGTGTGTGTGTGTGTACACACTTATGGTCCCACAGAGGCCAGAGAAAAGAGCATCAGGTGTCCTGCTTTGTCACTTTCTACCATATTCCCTTGACACAAGGTCTCTTGCTCAACTATGCTGGCAGTCGACAGGTCCGGCGGTCCTCCTGTCTCCACCACCCACTGCACAGGGTTACAGGCACCGGGGGCTATGCCTAGCTTTTTACATTGGCTCTGGGGATTTGTGCTTGCTTACATGGCAAGGGCTTTTACTTGTTAAGTCATCTCCCCAGCGTGTGTGTGTGTGTGTGTGTGTGTGTGTGTGTGTGTGTGTGCGCGTGCGCGTGCGCGTGCGCGTGCGCGTGCGCGTGTGTGTGTGCGTGTGCGTGTGTGTGTGTTTGTGTTTTACTGGGGATTAAACCCAGGGCCTCACACATGCTGTATCCCTAATGCCCAGCAGTCAATAGTGATACAGCTGGATTAATACTTACTTGTGTTTAAGCGTTTTCCTTCTCTTGGTCTTTGTTTTCTTTTTTTCTCTTTCTGCTTTCTCTGGTTTTATTTGAGGATTTTGTACAGTGCTTTTCTTCTCCCTGACCATAGCACAAATGTGTGTGTGTGTGTGTGTGTGTGTGTGTGTGTGTGTGTGCGTGTTAGTTTAATTCAAATATATTATTTTAATTTAACTTGATGTCTTGGAAAGCATTTACAACTAACCTCACTCCACTTTCAGACAGCGCCGTCCTGTTTCGTGTGTTGTGGCCTTTTTCTTTTTTCTTTTCTTTTGAGACAGGGTTTCTCTGTGTAGCTTTGGTACCTGTCCTGGGTATCACCCTATAGACCAGTCTGGCCTGGGACTCACATTGATCCGCCTGCCTCTGCCTCCTGAGTGCTGGGATTACAGGTGTGCGCCACCATAGCCCGGCTGTGTTATGGCCATTTTATTCCTGAAGACAGCTTGAGTAACCCTCATCAGGAAAACATCAAAAGTGATTCAGATTCTGGAGTTTTTCTGGCATTGGAATCTTTTCGTAATGTTTTATGGGATGAGCATCCCTGAAAATCCTAAACGCTGCACGGTTTGGAACTTTGCAGCATCATGTCACTACTCAGTGTTCAGAGTGTTCGATGGCTTCTGTACTCAGCCCACCCCCATCCCAACATCAGTGTTGTGCCGTCTGTTTCCCTCGTCCTTACGCTCCCCTCTTCCCGTGCACTATTGCTGTTGTTCTCAATCAGCTGCTCTTGGGGCAATTAAAATAAGACCGGAGAAAATTAGATTTCCCCTTTATTTACATAGCCTTTGTCCGCGTGGATCACAGATTCTGATGAAGTGATTTTCCTTCTCCCTGAAGGTTTTTGAAGATTGATTAATGTGTTTTATATATGTATGTGCATGCATATACATGTGTGTGTCTGGCGCCTGAAGAAGCCAGAAGAGGCTTTGGATTCTCTGGAAATGGAGTTACAGATGGTAGTGAATTGCCATGTGGGTGCTGGGAGCTGAACCTGGATCCTCTGCAAGAGCAGCCAGTGCTCTTAACTGCTGAGTCCCTCAGAAGTTCTTCTTCTTTTTTTTTTTTTTTTTTTAAATTCATTTACTTTTATTTCATTGCATTGATGTTTTCCTTGAAGGTATGTCTGTGGTAGAGTGGCAGATCTCGGAGTTACAGACAATTGTGAGCTACATGTAGGTACTGGGATTTGAACCCAGGTCCTCTGGAAGAGTAGTCGGTGCCCTTAACGGCTGAGCCATTTTCTCCAGCCCCATAACCTTTCTTACCAAATATCTAAGATCTCCTTTTTTTTTTTTTTTTTTTTAAAGCAGGGTCTAAAAGGGTTTAAAGTAAGTATCCTTGGGAGGCCTAGAGATCTGCCTGCCTCCGCCTCGCCTCTGGAAAGCTGGGATTAACTGTTCGTGCCATCACACCTGGCCTGTTTTTGTTTTTAATATAGAGCCTTACATTCATAGCTCAGACTGGCCTAGAACTCACTCTGTAGCCGGGCCTGGCCTCTCCCTGGTGCCGATCCTCCGCTTCAGCCTCTTGGGCCTTGTGGTTATACTGGGCTGCAGCTTTACATTTGTATCTCTTTTCACTTTTGAAGAATCATTTTACTGGGTTCATAATTAGGCTGGCAGGTTTTCCTCTGAAATCTTTAAATCCTTCATTCTTGTCTTGTATTCTGAAAAGCAACTCCGTGTTATTTTTAACTTTGGCCTTTTTATAGAGTGTTTTTTTCTCTTCATTTAAGCTTTGTTTTTCTCTTTCTGAAAATGGTCTAGGTTTATGTGTAGACGTTATGCTTTCTCTCCCGTTTAGTGTTCTGATATTTCTGGCTCGGGTTGGTATGTTCACCTTAAATGGAGAAATTCTCAGACATCAGTACTTTAAAGATTTCTTTTTTTTTTTTTTTTTTCTGAGACAGGGTTTCTCTGTAGCTTTGGAGCCTGTCCTGGACTAGCTCTGTAGACTAGGCTGGCCTCGAACTCACAGAGATCCACCTGCCTCTGCCTCCTGAGTACTGGGATTACAGGCGTGCGCCGCCGCCACCACCACCCGGCTAAAGAGACTATCTTTTTTTTTTTTTTTGCCAGAGCTGAGGATCGAACCCAGGGCCTTGCGCTTGCTAGGCAAGTGCTCTACCACTGAGCTAAATCCCCAGCCCTTTAAGTATTTCTTTGGCTTTTTTCTTAAAAGTTTCCCTTTAGTTATGTGTATACATTTGTATCTGTGAGAGAGTATGTGTATGAAGGTCACCTGAGGTGAGTGCTGGAACTGAACCCAGTCAGAGCCAGAAAAGCCAGTGCTGTTGGCCCCTGGGCCGTCTCCTCACCCCGGCCCCTTTAGCTTTTTCATCTATCACGTTATACCTGTGTTGTCCTGCTTTCCTAGACGTTCTCTCTCTTTCGTGTTTCCTTCCCCTCCCTCGCTCTCAAATACTCTGGCCTCAGATAACTACATAACTGAGGGTGCCCTCAAACTCCCGATCCTCCTGCCTCTGCCTCCCGAGTTCCCAGTTCCAGGCGTGTCCCTATTTCGCTGGCTCCCTTTGCTTTTCAGTTTTGGAATTCTCTTTTGATACACCTGCAAGTCCAAGCCCATAGATTCCTCTCTTGGCCAATATATCCAGTAGACAGGTGAGCCCACCAGAGGTGTTATTTATCGCTGCTACAGTGTTGTTGATTTCTAGGATTTCCTGCTGATTCCCTCTTAGACTGTCCGTCTTTCCGCTTCCATTGCCCGTCTCTTCGTCTGTGTTGTGCGTTTCCATTTCATCTTTTAGCGTGCTAATGGCGGTTGTTTTTTAATTACTGTGTCTCTGCCATGTCTGAATTGCTAGCATCCGTGGTCACTCCTAGCTGTGGTCCTGCCTTGTGAGTCATTGAACCCCAGGTACCAGGAATTCAGGTGCAGGGTAGAGGGATTAAGTGTGAGGGTTTATGGTAGTCTGCCGGGTAATTAAACTGTTCTGACTGTTGGAAGTATACATGCCAGCAACTATAATCCCCTTTTCTTTCCCAGGAACCTTCTTAAGTAAGGTCCGAAGTCTGTAGTTCTTTCTAGTTGGAACAAGCGCCTTTGTTGATGGGTGAGAGCCAGGCTGATAGTCTAGTGATTAGGCCTCCGTGTCCTTGTCAGCTTGTCCCTGGCCTGTGAACTCAAGTTTGCTTTTTGGTTTTGTTTTCTTTTGTTGTCAGTAGGATGAACCAGAGGCTAGGGGAATAGGAGTCGCATGTTTTCCCACTTGTAGGTAGGTGGTTTGGGCCCAGGGAAAGTGTTTTCTTTGACGGAAATGCCTATATTAGGAATGATAGAATGCTCTGTTCATACTTTAATATTTTACTCGTTTCTTTTTATTTCATTTGTTCATTTTTCAAGACAGTTGTTTTCTGTGTAGTTCTGGCTGTCCTCGAACTCGCTCTATAGACCAGGCTGGCCTTGAACTCATAGAGATCCACCTGCCTCTGCCTCCTGAGTGTGTGCACCACCACTGCCCGGCCCCTGGCAGCTGTCTTGTGATGAAGAGAGTGACATTCCCGGGCTCTTGACATGCAGGACCAGAAACTGGAAGTTCATTTTTAATCCCCTTTTAGTAAAGACCCTTAAGTGTATGAATTAATAAAGGACTGAGAAAGGTTGAGCCCAGGAATTCTCTCTCTTCTTGGGAGGAATATATTGGTAGGCTGTTAGTTCGTAAGAACTGGACATGGAGGGATCCCTGGACTTGGGGAAGTTTGCTGTGACTTGGACTGCTGCTGGGTGCTACAGACATGCACTGTGACCAGGTGCCTCCCAGGGTCTGCCGCCATGCCTTCTTCACTGTGATGGGCACCTGAACATGGAGCTCCAGAGATGAAAACTTAGACCAGAGGAGTCACCCAGAAAAGCTCCAGTGACAGGTGTGGACTCTTAGCTCGGGTAGTCAAGTTCTGTCCCTCGGGTGGTTATGAAGCCGGTGAAGTAGCCTATCCAGGGCTGAAAGCCCTTGGCTTTGCTAGACTAATGGTCTGAGTTTGATCCCCAGCACCTGCAGTAGAAGGAGAGAGAGAACCATCTCCCAAAAGTTATCCTCTGATCTGCACACATGTACCATGGTGTGTGTGCAGACATCTCTCTCACTCACACACACACACACACACACACACACACACACAGTAATTACAGAATAAAAAAATTAAAATATAGCTGTGGGACATGGATTCACTTCTCAGCACCCATGTGGTGGCTCACACCATCTATAACTCCAATTCCAGGGGGTCGAGTACTTTCTTCTGACCTTTGTGGGCACCAGGCAAGTACAGGGTACACATACATACATGTGGGCAAAACACTCACAAACATAATTTTTAAAATACATATTCATGTTTTATATAAGGAAAAACTAAGCATGTAGCATACAGACAGAAGTGCCCTGCAGCCTCCAGTGCCCCTGATCACTTGTCTGAGATCTGCTGACCGAGGCCTTGTGGCCTGCTTGCTTTTGTCTTAGTCATTAGCGCTGCTTTGAAAGAGTGTTAGCCTGGGTGAGAACAGACTCTTCCTTGTGGTTTTGGAGACGGAGGCTCTCACCATGAAGCTATTCTCGGTGCATCATCTGGTAGGAAGTGGAAGGCCAGGAGTGTGACAGAGCAGAAAGGGAGCGGAACTTGTTCTTCCCAAGCCCACCAAGTCCAGAGTGCCGACTGGTGCCTGCATCCCCAGGACTGGAGGCTGGAGCAGGAGGATGACGGGCTGGGGATGTGGCTCAGTAGACAGTGCCTGGTCCCCGGCTGGCACTGCCGAAAGCGGAGGCATGGCCTCGCTCCCGGCCGCCAGCGCTCCAGAGGCAGAGGCAGGAGGAGCAGGATTTTGAAGTCCTTGGCAGCAGAGGGAATTTGAGGCCTGGCAGGATGGTGCGAGACACTGTCTCAAGCTAAAGTAGGGTGAGTTCCAGGCCAGCCAGAACATAGCAGGAAAGAATGGAAGGGGGCGGGGCGTGGGGGAGATGGCTCAGTTAAGAACACTTGCTGCTTTCCCAGATGACCCGGGTTTGATTGCCAGTACCCACGTGGTGGCTCACAGTCATCTATAACTCCAGTCCCAAGGAATTCAGTGCTCTCTCTTGGTCCCCATGGGTACTAGGCATGCACGTGGTGTGTGAATGGAAGGGAGAGAGGGGGAACCTGCAGGGAGCTGTAGACGTGGCTCAAGCAGTGGCTGCTCTCTCAGAGGATTTTAGTTCATTCCCAGCACACATGGTGGCTCACAACTGTTTGTAACTCTAGTTTCAGGCGATCTGACGCCTTCTTCTGCCTTCGTGGCACCAGACACGCACGTAGACAAAGCATCCATACACATAAAACAAGATCCTGCTTCTGCTGTAGCGTCACTACCTCATTTCTAAGGGCAGAGCCTCCGTGAGCTGAATGCCTCCCACAGCCCCACCTTTCAGCACTGTTACTGAGGGTTACATTTCAAACCTGGACCTTGGGAGGTGCATTCAAACCGTGGCACTTTGCATTTCTATCTGTGTACATTTGTCAGCTGGGCTGACCTTTTCCTTTTTTCTTTTTTCTTTTTTCTTTTTAGTGGGGCCATGCACAGTGCTCCAACAGTGACCGGAGACATCTGCCATCTAGGTCCCTAGTCTACCAAAACTGGTCTTGAGGTATCTTTGAAAGACTTCCGATGCCGGTTGTGAACACACAGCAGTAGGGAATGTGGGAAGATTGTCTGCAGCTGCTGAGACATCAGTAAGAATGTAGGACTCGGCTGCAGAGATGGGTCCTCAGAGCACTGACTGCTCTTCCAGAGGACCGAGGTTCAATTCCTAGTACCTAGGTGGCAGCTCACAGCTGTGTCTGTACTCCAGTTCCAGGGGATCCAATACCCTCAGACAGCATGTAGGCAAAGCACCAATGCACATAAAAAAATAAATAAATTATCTTGCTACAGGGTGTGTTCCAGGATAGCCAGGGTTACACAGAGAAACCCTGTCTCAAAAAGCCAAAGAAATAAAAAGACTCCTTCGAGAGCATGGGTGACATGGCCTGGGGACTGGGGCCAGGCACTGGGTCTGTGCCGTGTGGTAGCAGTGGCAGTCTGGCTCCGTTTCTCACAGCGATCTTCTCCCTCTCTTACAGTATTTAGGTCAGTTAACATCCATACCCGGCTACCTGAACCCCTCCAGTAGGACGGAAATCCTGCACTTCATAGACAAGGCAAAGGTAACCGCCCCTCCTGCATGTGCTCTGCTGCCCAGCCTGTGTCAGCCCTCGCTCCCTCACTTTACCTCAGACTGAGAGGGATGACCCAGCTCTATCACTTTGTGGGTGTTCTTGGCTCTCGACGACAAAGACTGTTTCGTAGTCTGAACTTTGAATCTCTAGACTTGGTTTTGGGCTGCTTCCCAAGCTCACAGTTTGAAGATACTCTAGATTTACACATACTGTACATCTGAATCTAAAAGGCAGTTCCGGAGGAATCTCCCACATGATTCGAACATGTTGACCTCCTTGGAGTGAGTTCCACTGTACCGAGGGGAACGGCACTTTTCTTCACCTCTCCTTCCCTAGAACCAGCCATGTGTGGCCAGCAGCCAGCACCGTGCTCCCTGAGCAGAGGGGAGCCTGATGGTGGCCCAGTGTTTCTGATGCCTGTGGTTCTTTGCAGCGGTCCCACCAACTTCCTGGACACCTGACCCAGGAGCACGATGCTGTGCTCAGCCTGTCTGCCTACAATGTCAAGCTGGCCTGGAGGGATGGGGAGGACATTATCCTCAGGGTGCCCATCCACGACATCGCTGCTGTCTCCTATGTCCGAGATGACGCTGCACACCTGGTGGTCCTGAAGACAGGTATGGATTTGGGGGTCGTGGCCTGGAGGTTCCAGCCTAAGAAGGGTCCCTGGCTTTCATGACATTCTAGAGATGACTTCTGTAGCTCCTAGCCGAGTGCTCCCACCTATTGTGGCTATAAATTGGCTTTCCTGCCATGAGATTCTGTGTCCCCAGGGTCCCCGTCACACTCAGGGACTTTGGAGACTTGAAGAGACATTCAGGGTCAGTATTCAAATAAGGCTTTCTTGGTCCAGGTGTGGTCAAAGGCAGGTGGATCTCTGCGAGTTCTAGGACAGCCAGGGCTACATAGTGAAACCATGTCTCAAAAGCTATTCTCCTGGTGAGTTCTCAGTTCCTGTCCCATAATTGATGTTGCCTCCACTGCTCAGGTACGATGGAGCCCCAGAGAAGGGTGGTGACCGAAAGCTATAGCAGCGACTTGAGCCCAGCCCGTATTTTTTGAGACAGGTCTCCTCACATAGGCTGTCTTAGAACTCACAGAGATCTGCCCGCCTCTGCCTCCTGAATATTAGAATTAACGGTATGCACCACCACGTCCAGCCTCCAGCCCACATTCTGAACCCCAGTGTTCCCAAAGCCAGGACAGCAAAGACAGTTCCCTCAGGCTCTGGTGCTGCTTTCACGTTCAAAGACAGCAGGTGTTACCTTCCACTGCCCGTGCTCCTCTGCCGATGCACACAGCGCCCACCTTCCTGGATACCAGGGCACTAGCTTCTCCAGCTTCCGAGCCTCCGTCCTAACGCTTAAACCAGTGAGGAATGGGGAGAGAAACTGCCCAGGCTTGCTAGATCACTGTGAGTGGTTGGAATGATTCTGAAGCCAGCTCCCGAGTGCTCAGGAGAAGGCACAAGGGGTCAGGATTGGTCTGTCCTGTTTTGTGGTGTGGGAGGAGTGTGTCTGGCTTATGATGCTAATCCAAGTGCTGTGGCCATCTCCAGGCAGCTGGAGGGTTATGAAGGAGTTTTGGCTGCTCTGCCTTGTCTGTGTAGAATAGTTCACACTTGCCCGGCACACTTACACACCACATTTTTCTTCATACAACTCACATGTCCCACACCACACATACTATACATATAGAGTTGTGTGTCACACAGCCATAGACTCAAATGCACTTGCCCGCCCAACCCAGTCACACCCACACACATCCTTATACATACTTGCAGCCACACAGACTCCAGTACTGTTACCAAGGACATCTAAACATGGTCCACTTGAGATATTCAGCTTACAAAGCACAAAGGTTTATTTTTAGTTAAGATCTCACTAGATCCTCCTCTGACCTGGAATTCACTCACAGCAGTTGTACCCCAGCTTTCTGAGTAATGGGATCACACAAGTGAGCCTCCATTCCCAGCTACAAAGGGAAAGGTTTACTTGCCTCATGGCCTCTGAGGTTCCAGTCTGTGATCAAGTAGATCCGGTGTTTGTCGGCGTATGGTGCAGGTGCCGGATGGCAGTAGTGGGAACGGCATCCATCGCAGAACGAAGTTGCTTATTATTCCATGGTCAGAAAGCCCAAAAGAGGAAGAGGCCGGGGGCCCCATGGTTTCCCTTGAGGGCATTGCCCTGGTGACCAAAGGCCTTCCTGAACTTTCCCACTTCCCAGTAGCACCATCCTGGGGCCAAGTCTCCCCCCCCACCACACACACTGAGCTAAATCCCCAGCCCCCTGGGGCCAAGTCTTTACCACACATTTAGCATCCACATCATAGTGCTTTGTTTTTCTTCTCAGAGTTGAGGGAGGGAGCATTGTCTGGTTCATGCTGGTGGGCATTGAATTAGGTTGGACAGTATGAAATTGTCACTAACCATTTTAATCTGTAAAAAGTCAATCTAGCATGACTCAAACTACAAAACATCTTACATGAATTACATCATTTAACGTCTATAATAAACCCAAGAGAAGTTCATGAGTCTCACGTCACATGTGGGTGAAGGTGGGTGGTCTTGAACTAGTTCCTTCTGTCCAGCATCACCAAGGTGATCCTCTGGCTTTTGGCCCTTAGAGACAAGGAGGGAGGAGACTGGTTCCTGACCATGTTCCTGTGGGTGTCTTAAGCTAGTATGGAGAAGTGGTCCCTGTATTTCTCAATGCTGCAGGAATGTTTCTCTGCTTAGATCGTTAGAATAAATTGTTAAGGAAGAGAAAATAGAGAATTCCCTCCTTATAGGGAACATTCCAAAAGCATGAAACTAGGTACTGAGGTCCTGTTCCCCTCGCCAGCAGAGAACGCATCCCGGTGTCCCAGGGGCTGGCCTCATTCTGGCAGGAGCGTGTGTGCGCATCCCCTCGGATTCAGGCTTCCAGACAGGCTTGTAGTTTCCCCACCCAGAGCCAGGCAGACGAGTCTGTAATGTTTCACCTCTGTGTGCCTCTTGTGTGCAGGGGGTTGCTAGTGTTTGGGGCAGTCTAGTGTGGAAAGTGATGAAGCAGACAACCTGTGTGTCTGCCAGACTGTTTTGAATGATGCAGGAGAGACAGGTGGCAGGTCTGAAGGTGGTGGCACAGAGCAGCCTGTGTGGCTGTGTCTCGGCCTGCTGCCCATAGGGTAGAAGTGGTATCCTCACAGATGGCACCTGCTTGGTACCCACACTTCACAGCTGCCCACTGAGGGCCAGGAAGCCAGTTTAGAATGTTACAAAAATAGAAACAATTGAGACCACTTTTAATAATATATTTATAGTCTCTCTTTCTCTGTGTGTGGGGGGGAGTTGTGTATGCATGCACACTTATACATATACTAGCTGAGCTATATCCCTAGCCTTCTCTATATTTTTAAAATTCATATTCAGTTAATATATGTATTTAATTTTTTGAGACTGTTTCATCATGGCTGATCTTGGTTTGTTTGTTTTTTTAGATGATGTTTCTCTGTGTAAGTCTGGTTGTCCTAACTCTGTAGACCAGGCTGGCCTCGAACTCACAGAGATCCGCCTGCCTCTGCCTCCCGAGTGCTGGGATTAAAAGTGTGTGTCACCGTCACCTAGCAGTGGCTGGTCTTAAACTCACTGTCCTGCCTTGAACTCACAGTGATCCTTCTTTCTGGTTCCTGTCTTCCAAAGGCTGCAATTACATAGTATATTTTATAGTCATTTTATAAATAGTGTGTCTAATATGTTGCTGCAAGAGCATGTGAACAATATGAAAATGACTGAGCTAGTCACTCTTTAGTTAAAAATAAACGGAGCCCCAGGTGTGATGTGGCCTGTACCCAGCTCAGTCTCGCCTTGTCATGGTACTTGCCTTCAGGAGCTCTGTGGTCAGTGGCTGTGGTGAGGACACTGTTGTCCCAGGAGCCATTGTCTGCACTCTGACGGTGTCTGGCCCGAGCCTGTCTCTGCCTCGGGTTTCCTCAGCTTTGCCTTCTGAACACATCCAGGAGAGTGATAGCAGGGCCACCTCTAAGCTTTGCTCACGGTTCCAGCACCCTTCCCAGGCTGTCTGACTACTGTGCTGCTCTTGGGGCCCCATTCCCTGGACGACTCTGCACCCACAGTGCATTTTCTGATGTGTACAGTGTGAGGGTGGCCTTGGGCTATGTCCATACCCACAACTGGACCATTCATGTGCTTTCAGGTCCCCTGCTTTAGTTTATCCCTCTGGAGGAAGGAACTCGCTAGAGGTGTGGGCCCCTGTTGGGATTATTTGTGGTCTGTTGTCCGTTAACTTGAATTGTGTGAGCCCCTGCCTTTTATGGAGATCTAAGCAGCTGAGTGCCAGCTGGCTTGATTTGGCACAGTGGAGTATGAAGATGGTGCTTTGGTACCCTGCAATTCTCACAAGCTAGTTTTGATTTGAAGAGCTGGTGGGCTAGATTTTATTTGTTGACTGATTTTTAATTAAATATTTTTATATATATCTAAAATATTATATATATATATGATTTTGTGGGCATGTGCACACGTGCCGTGGTGAATGTGTGTGTCCTGTCATGCATGTAGAGGTCAGAGGACACCTTTGTGGGGTTGGTTTTCTCCTTCCACCTTTGTGAGGGTTCCTGGGCATGGAGCTCAGGTTGTCAGGCTTGCATGGCAAGTGCTTTCCCACTGAGACATCTCGCAGGCCCCTGGGAGTGAGTGGTCCAGCTGGTGCTCAGCTGTCCTCATGCCTGCCTCCATGCACTGCACTAACCCGATGTGTTTGCTTCCCAGCCCAGGACCCAGGCATCTCTCCCAGCCAAAGTCTGTGTGCAGAAAGTTCTAGAGGCCTCAGCGCAGGTTCCTTGTCAGAAAGTGCAGTGGGGCCAGTAGAGGCATGTTGCCTGGTCATCATGGCCACAGAGAGCAAGGTGAGATCTCCCTGTTGTGGACCAGAACGATTCACAACCTCTTCCTGTCCTTAGTCCAAGCCTTGCCCGTGACCCAGCTCACAGCCTGGTCCTGCCCATGATCAGGCCTTGCCTGTAGCCCAGCCCTTCCCAAACCAGATCCCACCCACAAACCTGCATGGCCCCGCTTAGACCCCTGGCCCTAGCCAGCCCTTCCTCCACCTCTCTCTAGCACTAGTTCAAGCATTGTCTCTTCCCACTGTTTCTCCGTGACCAAGCCCTTCCCTCGGTTCCCAAGCCCTGTGCATGACCTCGTCAGTGTCCCCACCGCTAGCCCTGGCCCCGGAAGGTGAGGATGCTTCTCTCCACCCCCACTCTGATGGACAGTGATGGCTACAGGCATGGTGACCTGCACCCCACACCTGCCTGGTGCTGCGAACAGAGTCAGCATTTTCCTCAGCACATGGGCAGTCACGGAGGCACAGAGGGAGGCTGTGGAGCCTCAGGTCACTTGCCACCTCCCCTTCATTTTTGTCTCTTACTTTCAGTGGCTAATGACTGCCTTCCTAAATATTCTCTAGTTCACCTCACTCTTAGCCTTGGTCTAGTGACGTTTTTCAATCTGATCCTTTCTCTAGGGGGCTGGAGAAGTGATCTGTAGTTAAGAGCACTGGCTTCTCTTCCAGAGGGCCTGGGTTCAATTCCCAACACCCACATGGCAGCTCACAGCTGTCTGTAACTCCATTTGCAGGGGATCTGACCACACAGACCTACATGCAAGCAAAACACCAATGCACATAAAATAAAAAAAAAAATTTGAAAATACACTTTTGTTGTTGTGAGCAGCTAATTCATGAACTGTAGAGTGTTGAGCAACATCCCTGGCTTTTCCTTGTAATGATCAAAAATGTCCCCAGATTCCGTCACATCTAGGGTTTGAGACAAAGTCAGCTCACTAGAAAAGCCCTGGTTTAAACAGCACACGGTTATAAAGTGACCCCTCTGCTTCTGGAAACACCTCTAAGGTTGGAAGTGAGATCAGTGGTGTCTTTTCTCTTTTACTTGGGCTTAGGTAGAATGTTGAACATGTTGATGGCCAGTTAGAGGAAGAGGAGGTAAAACTGACCCAACACCTGTGTCTGGCGTGGTCTCCAGATGCCTGTGAGGCCACACCTAGACCAGAATCTGTTCTCAATCCTTGGTTCTGGTTGTTGATACTCCTCTGGGCTGTGAAAGGCATAGGGCCCTTTGTTTATAGTCTGCTCCCCATTTATCTTTGTGGGGCCTCAGACATTGTGGGTACCCTAGAGACTGTGTGAGAAGGTGCTCTCTGTGGCTGTGGCCACTGAGGACAGCTGCTGCTCTCCACTCGCTGTAGGTCGCCGCGGAAGAGCTGTGCTCCCTGCTCAGTCAGGTCTTCCAGATTGTTTACACGGAGTCTACCATCGACTTTCTGGACCGAGCAATATTTGATGGGGCCTCCACACCCACCCACCACCAGTCACTGCACAGCGGTATGTTGAGCGAAAGTGGGGGTCGTGAGCACTTCATCTGGAAGCATCGGCTCCCAGTAAGGCATGCTGTGGAACTGGGGAGGCTGGACATGTTCTGGGGAGCCTCCCTTTTGGCATGCCTGGGCCGCTGTCAGTGTATAGTCCCTTGCAAGACCACAACCAGACAGCCTGGGATTGCTCTGGCTTTGTGAGAGACTGAGACCAGGAAATCAGGAAGGGGCAGAAAGAACCAGAGGTCAGCTCCTCTGCATCATCCATGAAAGCTGGCATAGTGCCATGCAGACCTCTTGGAAGTCCGTAGACACTTTCTAGTTGAGTATGGAGACATATACCTGTAGTCCAGGAACCCAGGAGATGAAGACAGGATTGTTACAAGTTTGAGGCCAGCCTGGGCTACATAACCAGACCCTGTTTCAAAATAGCACACTTCTTGTATGAGTTAGTTTTCTCATTGCTGTAACCAAATACCTAACAAGATGCAGTTTAAGAGAGGAATGGTTTAGTGTCTTTCCCTCATGGTGGCGAAGGCAGAGCAGCCCGAGGGGAGGGCATGGTGTCAGGAGCAGAAGTCTGAAGGCTGCTGGCATCCATAGTCGGGAAGCAGAGAGAAAGAGGAAGTGGGGCCAGGCTAAAACACCGAAGCCTAGGGACCTACTTCCCTTAGCAAGGTTCCGCCTCTTAATGGTTCTGCAACCTTCTCAAACAGTGCTGCTAACTAGGGACCAAGTGTTGAAACCTCCTGTGGTAACATTTCACATTCAAACCACAATTCTGTGCCCCTGGCCCCTCTTAGCATGCTCATGGCAATTAAGTGATGCAAAAACGAATGAATTCATTCCAGCTTCTGAAGTCCCTGTAATCCTTGACAGTCCAGAACTGTTCAAAAGTCCAGTCTCCCCAGATACCTATAAAAACAAAACAAACAAAAACCAGGCCACATAATTCGAATACACTTGCAAGGCACAGTGGCACAGGGTGAACATTTTCGTTCCAGAAGGTAGAATGAGGCAGAGCAAGGAAAGAGATGATGATTCTAAGGCCAAAACCGAGTGAGAAGCACATGCTCCAGCTCCTCGGCCTGCATCACCAGCCTCTCCCAGGCTGGCCGTACTCGATACTGTAGCATTTGACAGGTGTTCTTAGTTCCAGCCTGTGTAACATCCTGAGGTCTCTGTGGCCGCGTAGGCTTTCCCTTCAGAGCCTACACAGCCACACAGTGGCATCTCAGGGCTTCCTTGTGGGAATTCGGACTCCACTGCTTGTTGCTTGGCTTCAGCAACTTTCTGGAACCGTGGAATAAGACTCCATGAGCTCTCAGGTTTGCATTTTCATTCCTGCATCCCCAGTATCACGGGAACAGTCCTGTCAAGTTCTACACCAGCTTGGGATGGAGCTTGGAGCCCACGGATCACAGTTGCAACAGCACATACTTTTCTAGGCAGTTGTTTTCAAGGAGCAGGAAGCCCCTTCCACCTTATTTGAGATCTTCTGGATTCAGAACACAGTTCTGGATATCTTTCTGTCCTCCTGGATAGAGTGGTGAGCAGTGACCTCCTTGTAGCCTGAGTGCCCTTCCACCTTGAAGCTTCCTGTTAAATACATTAGTCCATCACTTCCCGATTCTCAGGACACGAGCAGAGGACTGCCGGACTCTGCCAGGCTGTAACCTGAGTGACCTTTAACCTAGTACCTAGCAGGTTTTTGGTTTTCCAAGACAGGGTTTCTCTGTGTAGCCCTGGCTGTCCTGGAATTCGCTCTGTAGACCAGGCTGGCCTCAGCAATCCACCTGTCTGTGCCTCCTGGGTTCTGGGATTAAAGGCGTGCACCACCACTGCCCAGCTTACCTAGTCTTAATAGAGCCCGTTTCATGTCTGAGACTTCATAAGTACAATTTCCACCACGTGCATTTTCTTTCCCCATTCTGGTTTTCCAGACCCTACCAGAGAGGCCCATGAAGGCCTGAGTTCTAGACTCTTACACATTTCTTCTGCAGCCCAGTGTCAAAGGCCTAAGAACCACATGGGCAGGTTCATCTCTGCAAGGCCCACTCCTGGTACTATATCCTCAGTGTTCTCTAGGGAACAGAACCCATAGAGTGAATACATATTACAAAGGTGATTTACTGGATTGACCTGCTCAGTACAGGCTTGCTAGTCCAGCACTTCCTGTCTGGGCACTGCAAACCCAGTACTGCTCGGTTCACGAGGATGGATCCTTCAGCAGTCCCGGTATGGTGCTGAAGGCCTGGAGAGCTGGAGAGCCAGGGAAGCTGGGCTCTGCTGTCAGCAACAGCGTAGTTAGACTTCCATTGGAGGAGCAAAGATGGCAGGCGAGGAGCTGCTGGAAGTGCCGCCCACTTCTGGGGAGGGTCTTCCGTCCGTTGGTTGGCCCTTCTAGGAAGTACTCTCACAGACTGACTCAGAGGCGTGCCTCATAGTTGATCTCAGATCCAACTGAGTTAGCAACTAAACTGTCAGAATTCATTGTGGGCAAGCTCACTCACTGTCTTAATTAGGGTTTCTATTGCCGTCAAGAGACATCATGACCACAGCAACTGGGGTTTTTTGTTTGTTTGTTTAAATTCACTTTTATTTGTATTGGTGTTTTGCCTGCATGTATATGTGAGCGTGTCAGATGATTGAGTTACAGACAGTTGTGAGCTGCCATATATGTGCTGGGAATCGAACCCAGGTCCTCTGGAAGAACACTCCGTGCTCTCAACTGCTGAACCATCTCTCCAACCCCTGGCCACGGCAACTCTTACAAAGAAAACATTTAATTGTGGTGGCTTGCTTACAGTTCAGAGGTTCGGTCCATTAACAATAAGGCAGGGAGGGAGCAGTATGCAGGCAGACACAATGGCTGAATCTTCAACAGGAAGTGGACTGAGTATCACACTGAACAAAACTTGAGCATATATGAGACCTCAAAGCCCACCCCCACAGTGACTCACTTCCTCCAACAAGGCCACACCTACTCCAACAAAGCCACACCTCCCAATAGTGCCATTCCCTATGGGGGCTATTTTCTTTCAAACCACCATACTCATTGAAGGTAAGTCTAAACACAGCAAGTCTGTCATTTATTGAGGATTAATAGCGTGTGTGAATTGGGCATGAAATGATGTTGGGAGCAGCTTGCCATCTGCTCCTTATTTTTGTGGAGGGACTATCCTGTCCTCTGCACTGTTCCTGGTAGTTCACTGCTAAGGGAGAGCTGTTGGTGTGGTTACAGAGCTGAAAGGGAGCCTTGAGCAGGTGTGTGGCCATTGTCGGAGCCATTGAGTCTCCACACCCCAGTGAAACTACAGCACCTTTATTACTGACTTACAGATGGGGAGGTTGAGGCTTAGAGGTCACCGGGTGTTCAGGGTACACACAGCTTGAAGCAGTTCTGTGTCCCTGGGATTGGTTTGACCCCTTGTTCATTGAAAATCCTACTAGGGTCTTCCTTCCTTTGTCCCTCCCTCCCTCTCCCTCCCTCCCCCTCCCTCCCTCCCTTCCTTCCTTCCTTCCTTCCCTCCCTCCCTCCCTTTCTTTTTTAGTTCTCTTCCTCCCTCCCTTCTCTCTCTCTCTCTGTCTCTCTCTCTTTCTTTCCTTCCTTTCTTTCTGTCCTTCCTTCCTTCCTTCTTTCCTTCCTTCCTTTCTTTCTTTTTCTTTGAGATAGGTCTCACTATGTAGCCTTGGCTGATCTGGAGCTCATCTATATAGACCAGGCTGGCCTTGAATTCACAGAGATCCACCTGCCTCTGCCTCCCAAGTGCTGGGATTAAAGATTAAAGATATGCACCATCATGTCCACCCCCTTTTTGAGAGAGGTCTTAACAAATCCTGAGTGCTAGGATTACAGACAGGCATTTGCTACTGCACCCAGGTTTCATGTGGTGTTGCAAATTGAATTTAGGGATTTACATGCTAGAAGCACACATGTAGTTTCTGTGGCTAAATAGGTCTCCTTTGGCCAGCTTGTCCTGAGACCTCCCTGAGGACTGCACACACACACTCCTTTGCTTCCTGCTCAGTTCTGGCTTGCTTGCCGGATTCTGCCTGCCCTGACAGATCCCAGTCTTACGCGGCACAAGCTCACCCTGTCAGAAAGCGCACCCTGTCAGAAAGCGCACCCTGTCAGAGCTCTGTATGTCAGAGTTCAGCACAAGCCTCCTGGCGCTCCAGAGGCCCCGTTTTCCTGACCTTTCCAGCTTCTAGAGCCGTGGTTCTCAACCTTCCCAGTGCTGGGACCTTTCAGTACAGCTCCTCATGTTGTGCTGACCCCCGACCATACAATTGTTTTTTGTTGCTCCTTCATAACTAACTTTCCTACTCTTATGAGTTGTAATGTATATATCTGATATGCGGCCCTGATGGAGTCACGACCCACGGCTTAAGAACCACTGTTCTAGAGGCTTCCTTGCTCTTCACTGCGGCCTGCTGACACACATGGAAACTGTTAGGCTTTTCCTCACAGTGACAGAAACTGAGAAGAACAGTTTACACAGAGGGAGGGTTGCTTGTTCATAGTCTCAGGGGTTTCAGCCCATGGCTGACCCTGTACCTGGGCCATGGTGAGCAGGTAGGAGGATCCAAGTTGTCACTTCCTGGTGGCCAGGAAGCAGAGAGACAGAGGGGTTCTGGACATGATGAGGTTCCAGTGGACAGAGCCCCAGTGACCCACTTGCACAGCTAGCCCCTACATCTTCGGGTTTCCAGAACTTGTAAAATAGTGCCATCAGCTGGGACAAGGCCTCTAGTATTTGAGCCTTTTGGGTGGACACTTTATATCAACACTACAGCAAAATGCTTGTAACTACATCCCATCCCCCACACGAGCCAGGGTCGCCTCCCTGTTTCAGGGTCTTGCCTTGCACTGTTGGAGTCCCAATCCCAGGGGAGGATGTGACGTCTTCAGATGCCATTGCACACACCTGGTCCCTCTGGCGTCTGCAGTCTCCTGCTCCCTGTTAGCCTTTCTCAAGACTCTGCCTCTCTGAGAGCCCCCCACTCACTGTCTGTCCTGGTGGTGGAGGGGTTTTCCTTGGGGTTGGAGAAGCAACATGCAGTCTTAAACTACACACGGTGGTGTCTGTCGGACATGATACAGGCAGCCTCTGTGGGCCTCATCCTCTGCTGTACGGAGATTCTGGGGTTCTGGGGCCTCAGCTATGTCCAGGCAGAGGTTCAACTGCCTAGCTCTGGCTTCTGCTGAGTGACCTGGAACAAGTGGCATTACCCCTCTGGTTTAGTTGAGCACTTAGTTGACATATCCAAAAGCAACTATTATTACCTTGGTCATCTGTGAGTCCTGTGTGGACTCCATTCCAGCCTATGACAGGATGTGTATTTGACAGAAATCCTCAGGAGGGATGTGGGTTCAAGTCTAGGACCTTTGCCTTGGGTACTGGTACTCAGCACTTGCCAGGATAGGAAGCTCCATGATGAAGTTCTCAAAGCTGGGGCTGCCACCGCCGCCCGTAGATGTGGCTTTGGGGTTACCTGCACCAAGTGCTCACTTTGGGCTGGCTGGGTACCTGGGCCCGAAACACCTCCCAGTACTTGAGAGTCCTCTGTCTTCTGTATCTTTCACACAGATGACTCTTCCACGAAAGTGGACATGAAGGACACTTACGATGCTGAAGCCAGCACCTTGTGAGTACATGCACTGAGCTCGGGGCTTGGATCACTAAATGCATGGTCTTCTGTGGCTAGTTTCTACCTCGGTGGCCCTACAAGTTCTCTTCATCCCACCGAGCCGAGTGCTCCAGATGTCCACCTCTAGAGCCCTGCCTGTCCTTTCTCCTCCCTCCCTCCTGTGGCCTCCAGAAGTGCCCTTGGAAAAGGCACACTGAGTAGTGGTGGTTTGCATCTTCCTGAAGCCTGTTCATTCTGCCTGTGCAGGCTCCCAGCCTCTTTGCCGTCCCTCAGCTCTGGATACCACCTAGCCTAGCCCTTTCTCTGAACACTCCCTCTCTTTGCCAAGAACCCATCTTGAGATTCGCCCCATTAGGGGTCTCAGCTGCATTGTAAGGTTGAGCTGCCTCCTGGGATCACCTTGATCTCTACATGTGACCGGCCATGCCCAAGCGCTTCTCCTTAGTCTGTTCTTGGCTTATATGGTTGTATTTGTGAGCAGGTTGGCAGGCCCCAGCCCTAAGCTGGCACATGAGGTTGAATAGTCAGGGCTCCGCCCATCTTGTACCTTTGCAGCTGCTTCCCTGACCCTGGGGATGTGGGAGGCCTGCCGCCCTTGCCCTTCTGCATGCAGGCATCACCCCATAGCAAGACTATCAGCGAGAGTGAGCTGAGCACCAGTGCCACGGAACTGCTGCAGGACTACATGCTCACGGTAGGCAGCCGGCTCCATCACCTACCCGGTTTTGCTATGTGGTCTGTGGGGGTGGGAGTCTGGGGGCCCCAGTTGGTGCTGGGCTATTGGGCCTGGACCATGCTGGTAGTGATTACGAGCAACAACAGCTCCATCAGTGCCTAGGCCTTAGGCCTCCGTGCATCCTGAATTTGTCTTTGAAAAGTCAACCCTTCTAGATCTGTTTACCCCCAGGTCATGTATGTAACCTTGCTGCTCCATGCAGAGCTGGCTTCCTCCCCTTCAAGCCCTTACTGAGGACCCTTTTATATTGGGACAGCAGATCTGTGTTCTTCCTGGTTCTCTGGGTGGTTGATCCCCCACGACTTTGTCCCTTTATTTTCATTTTAACCTTGGCCCAGTTCTGCCCTGAGGCCACACTAAGAAGTGGAGATGGCAAGAGCCTGACTTGGGGACACCCAGGGGTGGCTACTAGCCACACCCACTTCCAGTGCCAGGTCTCCATCAAGGGACCTGAAGGATCCCCCTCCCTTTCCCATCAGGCCCCCTGGCTGCCCTAGTAGCCCAGCTGCAGGCCAATGAGTTCCAGCTGGTGTCAAAGAGCCCAGTGCCCTGACACCGCTGAGATCAGATGTCGGGAGAGGTGGCCGTCTCCTCTCATCCTAGGTGAGATCTGCTCAGTAGCTGAGAAAAGACAAAGCCACAGTGCCGGCGATGTTGCCCTGTCACCAGTGAGCATGGCAGAGCCAGCATGGCAGAGGCAGCAGCATTGGCTGTGTGCCTGCATGAGCGGCAGGCCTCTAGGCACCGCCCCTCCCCCTCTGGTGCAGGACCTGGCCTGGGCTCTGGGAACAGTAGAAAGGCTTTAAGTGGATACTTCAAAGAGATGTGTGTTTGGCCGTGGTCCAGGTGAGGGAGGAGCTGTTACAGAGTCATTAAAAATGAACTTTAAAAAAATGATGCTTTGAGCACTCAGAGAACAAGCTTAAATGGTTAAAAGCCACAGGACTCGAGTGAATGTGCACAGTGACCTCAGTGCATGGACATGCAGGTCAGCAAGAAGCAAGAGAGACTAGCCAGAGGGACAGGAGGTAGTATGGGGTGCTACCATCTGGAGAACTTTGTTTGCTGCCTTCCTAAGTTCCTAAGTACTTTCTGATCCACGGGGCATCACGGTACAGACATGTGTTTGTGGTGTGGCATGGCAGCCCATGAGCACCCATGCCTGAAGAGACCTAGAGAAGGACCCCAAGGCAGGCCAGGAGCTCCCAGCATGGTGGGGGATCCGTTACTGTAAGTGGCTGCCACAATGGAGAGGACGTGGCCAGCCTTCCCTCGGCTGTCCTGTTCCCATTTGGCACCCTGATCACCATCATTTCCCACCACTGCCCTTTCGAGCAGGACGCTGAACCTCAGACTCTGTGGGACATGTCTGTCTACATTCTCCAGAAACTTAGCTGGATGCAGGCCTATGCAGAGAGCTCTGGGGAACCTGAGGTTGGCCTCGAGTATCGGCAACAAGGGTGGGAGAGAGATGGGCTAGAGGCAAAACTTCCTGCTTTACAGTAGACCTGGAATGTTCCAGAGCTGTCATGTGTAGGACCCCTGCTCTTGTCACAGGAAGGAGCTGGCATTGTCCAGCGGGTTCTCGTAGCCCTGTTCCTGCCAAGCCCAGGTGAACCAAGCTGAAACAGCAGGCCAGGTTCTGAACAGAGACAATCGCTAATTGTACCTTTGCTGAAGTGTCCCCAAGAAAAGCCTGGGTTTCTAGTACACAACTCCTCTTCCTATAAAGCCTGTCAGCAGCTGCCTGCTCTGCTGAAATGCCTGGGAATTCATCCTCAGGTACACTTAGCCTGCCTACACACCACTCTCTTCTCCGCCATCTTCCCTAACCAGCCCTCCTCTGAAATTGTATCCATGAAAACCTGCTCCTGTCCCATGTTCAGCTCTTCACCTGGCCTGGCCCTGAGGCGTGTCCGTAGGCATTTCATGTCCTTTTCTGTCTCCACAGATCTCTCATGTGACGCAGCCATTGCCACCATCCTTAAAGGGGACCAACGGGAGCCCCATGCCCTGACCCCAGGGCCTAGCCCTCTGGCCCTCACATTCCTGTCCAGCAAGCCAGGTGCCCGGCCCCAACCTGAGGGAGCCAGCTGGGATGCAGGGCCCAGTGGGGCTGCCTCAACCTGGGTGGACCCGGCAGAGGGCAGCCCAAGTCCAGGGGTCCTCCCTGAGGGCCTGCCTCTCCAGCCTTTGCCTGCTGAAGTCCCTCTTCCCACCACCCTGGAGCCCCGCATCGTGATGGGTGAGGAGACGTGCCAGGTCATCCCTTCACCCAGGGCAGCCTGGCCAGTGCTCAGGGACCGGGCGGGTGGGCACATGGCCCTGCACCCACCTCCGGAGCTATGTTCTCAGGGTGATTCTCCTGTGCCTTCCCCTCCCCCTGACCTCGATTCCTACTTCACACCCCCCTCTACTCCCACCAAGACCACCTATGCCCTGCTCCCTGACCATGGGCCCCACAGGGATGCCTGGGACCTGGAGGCCGAGCGGCTTGATGACTTACTGGACTCAACGCCAGCTTCCCCCTCAGGCTCCTACATTACAGCAGATGAGGACAGCTGGGCCCCATCACCTTCGTGTTCCCTCAGCCTGCTGGCCCCAGCTGAAGGGCTGGACTTCCCCTCCGACTGGGGCCTCTCCCCATCAGGGTCTGTGGTAGATGAACTAGAGCCACACCCCACAGAACCTCCGGAGCTCCCCTCCTCTGAGTCTAGCCTCTCAGCCGACAGCAGCTCTTCCTGGAGCCAAGAGGGCCATTTCTTTGACCCAGCCTTCTTGGCCAACGACCCGATGATCCCTGCTGCCCTACTCCCATTCCGGGGTAGCCTCATCTTCCAGGTGGAAGCCGTGGAAGTGACTCCACTGCCCCAAGAGGAGGAGGAGGAGGAGGAAGAGGAGGTAGCTGCTGGTGCTGCCACCCCAGATGGAGACCTGGCTGGAGAGGATGAGGACGACAGCACATCTGCCTCTTTCCTGCAGTCCCTCTCCGATCTGTCCATCATCGAGGGCATGGACGAGGCCTTCGCCTTCCGTGATGACACCTCGGCAGCCTCCTCTGACTCGGACTCAGCTTCCTATGCAGG